>NW_028278462.1:0-136935 GCF_059751315.1 Micrasema longulum
TCCCATCCGGATGACTCCCTCTTCGTCTAAGAAGGGTGCCGCTGCATGGAGGCGGCTGTGCGGCGGGATAGGCGCCTTTCGTCTCAGGAGCTCCAGCTCTTCTCCGAAAGCCGTCTCCTGGGACCGCTTCAGCAGCATGATTTCTGCGGCCCGTGTTTCTGAGGCGTGAAGTTCAAAGGTCCCCCCTGGGGACGGCAGGGACTCGTGGCGGCGGCATCGTGCGATGAATCGCAGCACCCATGCCGTCGCCCTGACGAGTCGGGTCCACGACGAGAAGCGCTGCACCTGGGGTAGGGCCTCCGTCCGTCTGATGTGGCCCACGAAGTGGCGGGGTTGTTTCCGCTCCAGCGTCTTCTCGTCCGGTTGTTGTAGTAACTTCTTCTCTTTCGGCCAGTCGGCTTCCCCTTTTCTCAGGAAGCCGGGGCCTCCGAACCATAGTCCCGACCTCGCAAGGTCGGGTGGGCCCTTGTCGCGGGTCCCTATGTCGGCTGGGTTGTCCTTGGTGGGGACCCATTTCCAGTCCCGTACGTCTGTGAGCTCGTCAATCTCGCCCAGCCTGTTTGCGACGAACGTGCTGTACCGCAGTGGGTCGGTTCGCAGCCAACACAGGACCGTGCTCGAGTCCGTCCAGAACACGGTTTGGGTGATGAGAGCTCGACTCTCTTTTTTTATGGTGGCGGCCATCCTTGCCGCTAGTAGCGCTGCCTGGAGTTCTAGTCTAGGCACTGACAGAGGCTTTAGGGGGGCCACCTTGCACTTCGCCATTGCGAAACTTGTGGTATCGGCCCCCACAAAGTATGCCACTGTGCAGCATGCCTGCTCTGACGCGTCGCAGAACACGTGCAGTGTCACGGGTTCTTTCTGCCCTTGCAGCGAGCATCTCGGTATTGTACAGCCGTTCGCTGCCAGCAGGTCGCGCCATTCCAACCACTTTTCGGCGTGGTCCGGTTGCAGCGGTTGGTCCCAACCTGTGTTTGTCCTCCAGATGGCTTGCAGCAATATCTTCGCCCGTATCGTGAGGCACGCAATGAAGCCTACTGGGTCGAAGATACTCATGGCGGCGCTCAACATGCCGCGCTTGGTGGGTCGCTCCGGGATGGCTGCACTTTCGGCTCCGTGCCGAAATATAAATAGGTCGCTCTTGGGATCCCATACGATCCCGAGGACCCGCTCCGTCATTACTTCTTCCCCTATGGTGACTGCTGTATTGGCCCGGTCGTCGGCCTTTACTTCTTCCAGGACATCTGGTTTGTTTGAAGCCCACCCGGTGAGCCGGAACCCGCCATTGCCGAGTACGAGGGTAACATCTCGTACCAGGCTTGCAGCTGTTTCTTCGCTGTCTGTGGCGTCTAGGTAGTCATCCATGTACATATTGTGCTCGATCGCCTCTGCTGCGGCGGGAAATTCTTTCGCGTGTGCTCGTGCGACTGTGTTTCGCACGAATTGCGCGCTGCTGGGTGAGCACTTCGCTCCAAACATCATGGACGCGAAGACAAACGTGTCGGGCTCCTGCCCGTCCTGCGTCCGCCATAGGAACCGCTGCGATTGCTGGTCGGCTTCCCGGATTCTTATCCGCAGGAACATCTCCCGTATGTCGGCCGCGATGGCTACTCGTCCCTCTCTGAAGCGGATCACGTTTCCGAGGAGGGATGAAAGCAGGTCAGGTCCCGTCAGTAGATGGTCGTTCAACGCCGTCCTCTGGAACTGGGCGGCGGCGTCGAACACGACCCTTATCTTGCCAGGCTTGTTGGGGTTTGTCACCGCGAAGTGGGGCAGGTACCATTTGCGCGAATGGTGGGCGTCTACCTCCTCGCGGCTTAGTTTGACGGCGTATCCCTTTTCAATGTAGTCCGCCATCTTGGCGCGATATGCGATCGCCAGTATCGGATCCTTCCGTAGTTTATTTTCCAGGGAGTGCAGCCGCTTCATGGCTGCTTGCCGGTTGCAGGGCAAAGAATCTCCGTCTTTCGCCCACAGTAAACCGGTCTCCCATCGTCCGGATGGTAGTTGTGTGGTTGAGCTGCTCATGAGCTCCGCCGCTCGCACATCTGCGGCGCGGCAACGTTCCAGGGTGGTTACACCTAGCGAGTCAACGGCGAAGCTCTTCTTTACCAGTTCCGCTAAGTCCCTTTCACCCTGGCCGTCTGGGGGTAATTCAAAGGCGGGGTGCACAGCCCCGCCGTAGGTGACGGCTCCTAGGGCCGTCTCGATGGTTAGCCGCCCGTCCTCTTGTAGGACTGGCGGGCCTGTAGATACCATTAGGGTGGCGTAATCAAGACCGATTAACATCTTCGGCTTGATGCCTGGCCCGTGTGTCTTGGTGCTCTTTCGGTTGCGGTGCGGCAGATCCATGACCCGCACCGTCTGTGCCTGGACACCAAATTCTTTGTTTCCTTTAACGAGGATTACGGATACACGCTGTGACTGTAGCGTGTCCGTGTTCCCACTGGCACCGATGAGTCTCAACTCCTCGCAGGCCCCGGTGGCGCCCACTGCACGGGCGACATCCTCCTCGAGGAGAGTTACCGATGAACCCTCGTCTAGTAGTGCGTGGATCTCCATTGACCCACGCGGGCCCTTCAAGGTTACTGGCACTACCTTGAAGGTCACTGGGACTTCCGTCCGCCTTGTCAATAAGACTTGCTCGTTCGGCGTACTGTCCACTCTCTCGCGGTGTAGCGACCGATGATGCCGCCCGTGGCACTCGTCGCACTTCGCCGCTTCACAGGTGGTCGTTTTGTGTCCCGGTTCCAGGCATCCGTAGCACACGAACTTGGCACGCACAATTGTCCACCTCTCCTCTACCGTTTTCCGGAGAAACTTCCGGCATTGTCCGAATGCGTGTCCACTCATGTCGCAGAACAGGCATTTTTTGTCCTGAGTGAGAAACACGTGCCTTTCTTGGGTACGCCTTTTCTCCACTCGGGCGGGTTCCGTGCTGATCCCGATGCAACCCGCATTCGGTATTGCACCGGTCAGTCTCGCTAGCCACAGTGCCAGATCCCTGGGGGTAGCTTTTCTCACGGTATCCGCTCGTGACATAATCCACATCATCCTCTCGACTCGTGGCAGCTTCTGAGTCATCTCGGACAGAAGCTTCGGGGAGGAGAGGTGGCTTCCATCGAGGCCCTCTACGGTCGATACGACGTTTCTTATCGCGACCGCGTAGTCCGTCAGGGCCTCCAGGGATGCGTTGTCGGCCAGTTTAGGGAGTTTTCTTATCCGCTCCAGTACTCTGTCCACGACGATCTCCGGGTGTCCAAAGGCGGCCTCTAACATCTTCACAATGTCCGGCACATTTCGGGGATCTACCAGCAAAGACGACACTGTGGCCTTGGCCCGTCCTGTGAGGGCTCGTTGCAGACGGAGAATGTTCTCCGCGTTTGTAAGGGAGCACATCTGTGTCGATTGATCAAATTGCGCCTTAAATATTCGCCATTCTAGCGGGTCGCCGGAGAATTGCGGTAGATCCCTAGCGCCGGTTTGCCTCGCCATGAACGTGTGCCACTCCGGCGGCTGTCTGTATTTCGTCACAGGCTCGCCGGTGGCACCCGGCGGCATGTATTCCGTGGGTAGCCCCTCTTGTACCCACGCGCTCACCGGGTCACGAAACTCGTAGCCCCCCAGTGGTATAGTACGTGCCGCTACGGGCTCGCCTGGCCCGGCGGCGTAGCGTACGTCGGCGTCCTCCCTTCGGCTGTGTGCGGGTGGCGCCTCATTGTCCCGATGCCGCTCATTGTAGCGGCCTTGTAAATGTGCGTTTGTCGCTCCGGCGTAGGCCGGCTCAGCGGCGTAGCGTGTGTTGGCGGGCTCCTTCATCCTGGAGTCCGTCTCTGCGACCGGGTGCCTCCGTGGCACCCCGTCTCTCACCCGGCCGCTGTCGTAGTGGCTCGGCGGAAATGTGTACGCCGCTCCGGTGTCCTCCGGATCAGCGGCGTAGCGTGTGTTGGCGGCCTCCTTCGTCCTGGAGTCCGCCTCTGCGACCGGGTGCCTCCGTGGCACCCCGTCTCTCACCCGGCCGCTGTCGTAGTGGCTCGGCGGAAGTGTGTACGCCGCTCCGGTGTCCTCCGGATCAGCGGCGTAGCGTGCGGTGGCGGCCTCCCTTGCTCTGAAGGCTGCTTCCGTGTCGGCGACAGGGCGCTTCCATGCGGCCCCGTCTCTCACCCGGCCGCTGTCGTAGTGGCTCGGTGGATGGATGTACGCCGCTCCGGTGTCCTCCGGATCAGCGGCGTAGCGTGTGGTGTGGCGTGCGGCGGCGGCCTCCCTTGTGCTGAAGGCTGCTTCCGCGTCGGTGACAGGGCGCTTCCAAGCGGCCCCGTCTCTCGCCCGGCTGCTGTCGTAGTGGCTCGGCTGCTGGATGTACGCCGCTCCGGTATCCTCCGGATCAGCGGCGTAGCGTGCGGCGTGGCGTGCGGCGGCAGCCTCCCTCGTACTGAGGGCTGCGTCGGTCCTAGACGCGTCTGACGTCAGCGGCAGCGGCTTGTGAGCCGGTTCCGACGTCCCGTGCGATGTGAGGTCCCTCTCGATGGTGGGCGTGAGGGGGGTTGCCATGTCTCGTCTGGCGTCCTCTCTCGCGTTGGCGGCCTTCAGCGCGGCGATGATCTCGTTGAGGCTGCTCACCTGCCTCTCGTGATGCGCCTCGCGTTCCTCCATCTGTCGGCGAAATGTCGCCGATGAGATGGACCGCTCCGAGGGTGCGGATCCCTCGTCCGAGTCCTTTTGTTCCTCCAGAAGTCCTTGATGAGGCTCCTCCTGGCAGTCGTGTGAAGGCCCTGGCTGGGGCTCCTCCTGATGTGCTCGTACAGACCCCGGTTGGGGCTCCTGAAGCTCCTCTTCGTGCTCCGTGCCGGCGTCTCGACGCGTTCCCGAACGCGTCGACACAGGCGATCTGTTGACCGGCATGCTGTAGGTGTGTTGTAGACTGGAGACCACTGGCGACGATCCTTAGCTCCGAAGGACCAAATGTAACGTACGCGTTACCACGATGAAAGTTTCGCCGGTTCGTCACCCGCGTCTGCCGCAGTCAAGCTTCCCGGCGTAAGTGGGAAGCCGCCCTCCCAGACAGAGCCAAAGACAAAGTCGGAAGGTAGGAGCACAGCTGCGCCGACCGCAAGTCAACCTCAATAGCCCTGAAAAGGACTTTCCACCCGGTCCAAGTGGTGCAGAGAGGCGAAGGCAGTCAGCAGGCAGAGCGGAGCGAAGAGCGAAGTGCAGGAAGGCGAACAGGACGGAGAACGGAATAAAACACGTGTGAACTGTTCAGAGTTAGGAACTCAACTGATTTAATATCTCCAATTGACCGCCTTATAAAGCGGTGCGCGTCGGGCTCCGTGAGTCGGCCATCCCACCCGCGCCGGCTGCCTCGGAGTGGTGGGGGTAATCTTTCCCCGCCACTCGCTACATGCCGCCGGCCGCAGGTGGCGTAAATACGGGCGCTCAATGCCCGTACGGGCCATTTCGTCGGCAGCCGCGACGCGCGCAACATGACATTTACATAATATATTTTTGTACATTTTATTCATTTTAACCTAGCTATTTTTCCCCGGTAATACTGAGGCCAGGCTCGAAAGTGACCATTTTATCTTTATTGAGAGCCCAGCCATCAGTTCTATACATTTACCGGGGATCCTTTCTAATTAATGTATTATTTTAATTTATTCGATTTTACGCGTCCGGAACAATATCCTTAACAAAAGATTGAGATATTTTAAAAATTTATTTACTATATTTATTCATAAGGAAATCTAGAATAATACATAAAAATTTAGAAAATATATTTTTAAATTATGAAAGTACAATTCAAAGGATGATGATATATGTATATAAAACATGTATATAATTTTGGATTCATAAATAAAATTAAAAATATATAATATAATTTTTTTACATCGACAAAATATATTAAGTACCAAATAATCCTATTAATTATTATGTAATGATATCCTATGTATTAGGGGATCGGCAACAGACTCGGGTGAAAGAAATATTATTTACATAATTATATAATATACGTATTTGTAAAAAAATATAGTACGATTTTTAACGCACATCCCCACAAATGATTTTTTTAAATAAAAAAGAATCGGAAAGAGTATATAAAGTAGTAGAAGTTAATCAGTCAATATTGTTTTGACTGAGGTACATGGTTACCTATTTTAATGATTCATTAGACTTTATAAGAGAACATTATAAGCTAGTAGATTTGTTAACTTCTTACTTCTGTTTTCTCTGTGTAATTTAAAAATAAACATGCAAAAATATTAAACTGCAACTCAATGTTAATTAAGGTCATTTGACAAACATTTAAATAAAATAATGTATTTTTATAAATACAGGACTAAAATGATTACAACAGACCTTCAGCAAACTCGATCTCGATATTGTATACAAAAGAAAGATAAATACTTAAAACAGAATTCAGCATTTTCTATAGAAACAACATTGGTAGAACTGGATAAGAAGACATGTTGTCAACTTATATATATGGTATTGTGATTTGGCTCTATGAACTTTTCCCTTGCTATTGATTACGCAAATATTAGACAGTGTTCTAAGCTGGTCAGCAATTGAATCAAGGTTTGCGTGATTTATATAGTCCAAGGGAATAACACTGTGAACAGGGTAGTGACATGTCATCAATGATATCCTATTTATTAAGTTGAATTTAATATAAAACCAAACACCGTGAATAACCTTCATTATAATCATTATGCAAAACTAAAAAAAATGAAAATACTTTGAACAAACATATTCGAAAGAATAAGTAAAATTATGTTAGGAACGGTATCATAAGTGAAATTTACTAGAAATTATAATTAATAAGTCATAATTTGAGGTAAATTAAAAACAAGCAAATAATTTAATTAGTTAAATCAGTACAAATGAATAAAAAGTTAGTGGCGCCTTTTACATGTAACTTAAGTGTTTTTAAACATTCAAATAATTAAGTAACATTAACATTTGACGAACCATCTGAAAGTATGTATTATAAAAATAAAAAAAAAACAATTACTAATCAGGAATTAAAAAATCTTGGAATATGACATACAAATTATTAAAATATATATATATTCAACTGGATAAACTAAAAACAGACAAATTTAATGTAACCTGAACTAATAAATCTAAACAAACTGCTTACCGATTCAACATGAATAATTTTACTTTGCGCGAAGAAAAGGTAAGCAAAGGGCGAATGACAAATTTGAACATAACTTAAAATTCTAAGAAAATATGAAATGCAATCTTTATAGAAATCAAATCGACTCATTGACTGTAGTTGCATGTCCTTATTTATGAATATAAAATAAGGTTGATAAATACAAATACCGGGAGGGGCATCAATCACTGGCACTAAATGCCTTTTGTAAGATAAGCTGATTGACGGCAGCGCTGTTGGTGCAAAAATGCATGTCACGGCTTGGAGCTGAATTGATAATGATTACTACAGGACCATTTGCAATTATCTCGCTAATAGGTAGTTTTAAGTGCAATATGCCAGGGTAGGGACAATCAATTCAGGGGCCACAAAATACAAAATACTTCACGATTGTGGTTGCTAAATGAATGTTGTAGGAAGTATTCAACTTTGATAATATAACATAATTAATAATGGGTTAAAACTAGTAATAAAATTAATTAATTTGGAATATGAAAATACGGAGAAGGGACAAGCCAGGGGAGGGGAGATTTGTGGTGTATTTTATTTTTTAACTTCAAAAACATAAATATTTTTATAATGAAACTATAAAAGACAATTTTTACCATCTTATATGAATTATAATTTTTCCGTAAAATGTTTTTTACATAACAATATTCACTGGGCCATCCACATTCTCAAAATCGTATATTCACCCATGTACAAAATTAGCTCTTAAAATATGGAAAGTCTAAAGTGGTAAAGCTAAAAAAATTATTATTTGTATTCTATGTGGGCCGTTTTTGATGACTTCTGTGTTGTTTCAGATAAAATTCTTTGTACTTATTAAGCTTTAATTTTAGTAGCTCATTTTCTTTTATAAAATCATGTAGTTTCCCCTTCTGAAATAAAATATGCACGTAGCTTTAGAGATAAATACAGCAAATTAAAAAATACTACATACATATTTCTAAAATGATTATGTATTTAATAGGACTTTCTGCCTGCTTCGTTCATGCAAAAAGCTGCACCGCGAGAGTGTAAATATAACCAATAAATATTTTTGTCCTTAGTACTCAAAGGGGTACATTTTTCACATAAAAATTAATGGCCACTGTCCAGCTAAGGATACGATATGGAATAATAATGACTGTAAATATAGTACAGAAAATGCAAATTTTGAAGAATAAAATGTGTATTTCTGATAGATGTGGAAATTACCTGTATAATATTAGCTGGTGAACCGAAGACGGAAACCTCGGGACCACAATGTAGTTTGTTCAGTTGAGATTCTAGGTTGTGTGATTTCACCAGCTGCTCTTGTAAACTCTATAAATAACAAAATGTACAATAATTAATACATCATTTCTCAGCATTTTAAATCTGCAAACACAACTTGTTAAAATATTAACCGATATATGTATACAGAAATGTGAAAAAAAAAAATCATCATTCCATGTCCGCCCCCTAGTTGGAGCATAGTGTCCACAAAGAGCCTCGAGGCATCTCTGTCAGCTGCCAGATCCTGCGAGTCCTCCCGAATCAGGTTCGCATTCTGTAGTTCTGACATAAACTGCCGACGAACAGTCAACCGCGGATGTCGAGAACCTGATGCCTTGAAAAGTAGGTAAGCGTGGTTAAGGCTCTCAGGAGGCATCCGCAGAATATGGCCCAGCCAGTGGCTTTGCTACCAATTATAAAAAATACATACCTATAGTAAAGAACCTTATTATACATAATGTAATTAGGTTTAAAAAAAGTACATATTAATTTGCATATTTTTATACATATTATGTCCAATGCTATTTGGAAAAATTAGCCAAATCTGTCAAATCCGCGATACACATTAATTTATATGCGCGGGTCATTTCCTAAATTGTCTCAAAGCTAATGTCTTCTCTCTACATTTTTCCATAAGAAAAAGAGATTAAACATATCGTACCTACAAGAAGATTTTAATTATCTCGCCTAAAATTACTCTGACGCGGGCATTGTCAGGGTGAGAGGGCAATATGAAAGAAAGAAGGTTAGAATGAGATAGGTGATAGTAATAAAATATTGTCATTGGTCTTGAAGAGATACCGTGACAAATTAATATATTCCTGTGTATTTTATATACTAAACTCAAATGGACAAATTCCTAATGGAAGGGATAAATATGAGCATATATTTTCTTTTCCTCTTCCTTTTCCTTTGGAGTGTGCCAGCCTAAAGTCAAGAGTTCATAATATTTGAGGGTATTAGAAGCAAACTTAGAAATCTCCACCAAAAACAGAAAATTAGTTATTGATGCCAAAATAAACTATGCATAAAAATCTACCGACCGTAATTCAAAAACGTCTCTAAATCTTGCTAAAACAGATTTCAATTATACTACTTGACATCGCAAACTTCGCATTCTCCATTGAGTTGGTGAAACATAATTAGAAATCTCACAATTATTTATTAAAGTTTTTCACAAATATCTCAGTAACTCAAATAGGTGTGAAGGTTTTCACGGTCACTGTTATCAATATGTTTCTTTTTTGGGTGATACCGTGTGTATTGGATTTGTTCCGACGTTTCGGCTACTATTGCAGGAGCCATATTGATCACATATTGATCTCAGTAACTCCTTCAATGGCGATTTCCAAGTTTGCTTCTTATACCCTCATTTACAAGATTCAGACGAGCTTTGTTAATTATTATGATTATCACAAACCGTGTTTAATATTCAATAAGTATCTAATATAAAAAAGTAGTAGTTGAGTGCATGGCTGTAGTCTGATAAAAAGTAAGGAAATCTAACGACTAACAAACATACTGTTTTTTGACGAAATCGTGCCCTTCAAAAATGAGTAAATAAACATTAAACAAATACAATTATTTTTAAAGGTATGCAATATACTCAAAAGTTTAAAAGTAAACAATATACTCTAAGTTTTACATAATTGAAATATAATTATTTTATTTATCAGCAGATTACGCCTTTTGAAATTTAGAGTAAACTTGAGTACATCAGTACTCATAAAAATGGAAAGTAAAATTTGTTCAATAATTTAAAGATAATAAATTGAAAAATACTTGTACAGCTGTGGAAAAAAAAAAACTGAAATTTTGGTTTTTAAAAAGAAACTACACAAACTTTGCATTATTTTTTCTTAAATTCTGACATATATTTTTTTTAATTGGTAGCAAATTTTGGAGGTTCATTGACCTAACTGACATAAAGGAAAGCCACTGCCTTCAATGATGGTTTCAAAAAAATAAAACAGAATATTTTAGTACATACACCCTTTTTTATGACACTTTTTATATTTTTTAAGAAGAATATCATGGTTGTAAATATTTCATATCTAAAGTATGCTTTTAGCAAAATTCAAACACCATTCGATGACTGATATGAGCATTAATATTTTGCTAAAAATATACCGTAGAAATGAAGTATTTACAACCAAAACATTCTTCTTGAAAAAATTAAAAATTATTTTAGGTGTTTTATTTGTTTTTTAAAAACAATTATGGAAGGCATAAATAATTTAACGCAGAATATAAGAAAAAACAGCGCAAACTTTGTGTGGTTTTAAATGCTTTTATTTCTTTTTCAAAACCGAAATTGTCTTTTTTTTCTAGAGCTATTCGTTTCTATTGTATATAAGTTACTATAAAATAAATCTTACTTCAATATTCCGTTTTTATAGGAGTGCCAATATAACTAAGTTTAGTCTTAATTTCTAAAGGCATAATCTGCCGGTCATATTTCAATTACATAAAACTTTTAAATATATTTTTAAGTGAATGATTTTGGAAAAAAAGGTATTTTAAATGGTGTTGTATGATTTCTTTACTTTTTATCAGACTGCAGCATCAAGACCAAAAATTCTGATAAGCAAAATTTTGTGAATTAGTGTATCATATTGGAAACATCTTTATAGACATAAAGGTAAGTAACTGCCTCCATATTAATGTATTTTTATTGGAATTTTTAGTGTGAACATGTACCTGCTTAGTAAAAAAAAAAAAACTACCCCTACATTTTTACACCCTTCAGCCACCACTGGGCCCAGCCAACCGTATCGCCTCTGCTTGACGACAAATGTCACCGGAGTTTGCTGCGTCCTTTCGCTTAGTAAATAAAATGTACCTATATTAATTTAAAAGAACTAACCAGTTGAGTTGATGCACATTCACTACAGGGTTGTAATCTAATTTTGGGTTCTCTGTTGGTTATTGATTCATCTGTAAATAAATAAAAAAATAGAGGTTTGAAATATGACATACATAATATTCTTAATTCTGCAAATCATGGAAAATTATTTAATTTATACCATATTATTTTATTTATACTAGGGCATTCAATATACATTTCAACAATCCCAACAAATCAATGATTTATGATTTATGATTTTTGCTATTTTGAATATACTGCGTAATCTTTATTTTTATTATTATATATATATATTATTTTTTTTTACCTAAGTATGTCAAGTATTAAAATCCTAAAGTTATTATATAGAATAATGTATAAAACAACTGTGTAATACGAGTATGTATAGATATATTGTTATTATATTATTTCATAATTTTGTAATAGAACACTGTTATGTTAAATGTGTTTATGTTTATAAAAGGCATTTGTGCAGTGTACACACTAATAAATATATAAATAGTAAACCATGTATTAAATACAAACCGGTATTGGTAGAAGCATCCTGTGTAGTAAGACTAGTACCTCGCCGAGCATCATACAAACTTTGTCTCTTTTTTCTGACTTCATCACTCGGACTCATTTCCTTTATGTCATCTAATTTTCCCTTCAGGTACTTTATTTCTCTCTGTAATTTACCAAACACATATTTAGGAATTAGGTAAATTAATGAAAATGTTACGGTGATGAACTTGTTGACAAGTAATGTTATCAGTTGTCATTAATCTGCTACAAAACAATTTATGCTAATAAATATAACAAATAGCAATATTTTTTGTATATCTTAGGATTTGAGATGGACTTCTCTACTTGGCTAGTGAGGATAGAGTGCCATAAATACCTCGAGATCCTTCTTCTCATTGTACACTTGGTTATAGCTGGCTACGGCTTCCTTGAGGTCATCAACACACACATTATACTCGCCATCCATCTCCTGGTAATCACTTTTTAATTCCGTGTATTTAGATTTCCAATCCTCCTTTTCTTTAATTTTTTCACGAAGTTCCGCCAATTCTTCTTGCAACTTCTCTGTTTTTTTCAATCTAAAATAATACAACATGGATCAATCCAATGAGCCGATCATCCATGAAGGTTTGAACTGTGCAAATCATAACATTAACATGCTAACAGTACGTCGGCAGTTACTAACGGTATGCGTCAGAATTACGGACCTAACTTGGACAGAGTAAAAATTAATTTTTGTTTTGAAATAAAATGGAGTAAAACATAAAAAAATAATAAAAACAGAGAAGTTAGGAATAGTTTTCCATTGTATAATGAATTTTTAATAAAGTATGTTTTGTACTTACCCTCGTGCGGTAACAGTTTATGTAAAGTATTATTCTGTAGAGAATGTTCTAGGCGACGCAGCTCCGTAGCCTGATGCTTGGTTTTAATTCTCAAGTCTTCATTAGCCTTTTGTAACGCTTTGTATTTTTCATTCAAGAAATCGTAAGTCATCTTATCCACAAACAGAGACATCAAGGCGCCCTTGTCCTCTGAACAAATCAAGAGATAAAATCATAACATGAATTACCTAATTTATTATACGAATTGTATGCACAAAGATTTCAACACGTATAAGACTAAACCTCGCAGTGGTACCACAAGATAATACACATTGAAAATAGTAAAGTTGTTTACCTGGATTGGTATTAGTCGACGCATCTTGTTTAGAAACATTGGCTTTTATCACATCCTGCAAACGTGCCTGAAAAAATAATTAATTAACAATATAAGAAAAACATATAAATACATTTATTCAAGTTATATACATAAAATATATGTTGTGTTAATCATTTCATTTTTAAAAGGAATAACCCCCAAGCCTCTACTTCAGAGGCTTGTTAGCAGGTAGGAGCTAAAGGATATGGAAGGAAATCATGAATAATACACCACAACCCCCAGACCAATTGAGTTAAAAATCTTTGTTGGATTTTTTCCTTGCAACTGGCGGGAATGGAACCGGCAATGCCAGTTTCACAGTTGGCCATTTAACTAACTACGCTGGCGCCTGTCAAAACCATTTAAAACATTTTATTTGTAAATAAAATTTATATTTAAAGGAGTTACTTTGTGATTTTCCATGTTAAATAATTTAAATAAACATTTACTTTGTGTAAAATAACTACGTAAATTTATTCCGTCAACCGATTTCAGAATGAGACTGTTCCTTCGTCAAGGCTTAAAAATACTTGATTTTGTCGGGATCGTAGATCGACGGATGTGCAAAAATTTTATATTTGATGTTGAAAAGTTATAGTTATACAAAAGCTTTTTTCCAAGGTTTGAAAAAATATACAATAAAACCCCCTTTTTATGTTTTTCAAGGGAGCAAGAAAAAAAAAAGTGTAAAACTGAGGAAAACGCTAAAGAGAGGAAATGAAAAATGTATGAAAAAAATAGTAATTACATAAAAATAAAATTGATTTGCTACACTATAGTGTACATATACTTCCAGAAAAATTGTAAAAACGGTGAAAAGTGCAAATCGACAATATTTTTTTTACCTGTTTTCAATGATTTCACTAAAAATATTTTTATACTTTTTCAAACAATATTATGTAATCTGTTTTTTTATTTGATTTAAAAACAGCATGTTAAAATTATATGTGTAAATAAAAAATAAAATAATTTTCCCCTAAATGTTGGGAAATTTTAAAAATACGGTATCACCTTTTTTCTATGGCATCACTAAAAACAACTGTCATAGTTTGCGGCTTTTTAAACCATCTTTTTTATAACTCTAAATATTTCTATTGTTATGTTTTAAAAATCGCAATTTAATGATATTATAACTATAAAGTAAACAATAATGTTTCTAAAAGTTTGTCAACTGTGTATCATGATTTGTACAAGTCAACGTGACGTTTTTGTTTAAATAAAAACTAAGACTAACCCTAAAGGAAGACACTTAAACAAAAAGGTCAATTACACTGCACCTGCTTTGAATTTAGGTTAAGACAATAATTTATCCTTCATTTGCGTGTAACACGCGGTGGCGCACGGGCCGCGGCATCATTGTACCGACATAATTTTGACTTTTTTGACACATCAAATGAATTCTGATTTTTTTTAACCACGAAACCGGGGTCGAATTTTGTTGCAAAAAAAAAAATTTGCTGTATTATTTTACCAAAAAAAATCTGCATCTGAAGCACACTGAAGGGAAATAAAGCCGCAATACGAGGAGAGACATGACAAAGTAATTTTGCAGCATGACAACAGTTGGCCATATGTCGCAAGGCCATTTAAAACATACTTGGGAGCGGTCAAATGGGAAGCCCTACCCCACCTGCCGTATTAACGAGACATTGCTTCTTCAGGGCTATTATTCTGAACGCATCTAGAGCACACTATAACGTGTATTTAGTAAGTAAAAACGCGCTTAACCGCACTATAATTGCGTTCGGAATACCAGCCCAGATTACCACTTGTCCCGATCAATGACTCATGGCCTGGCTGAGCAGCACTTCCATTCTTATAAAGATGCCACAAAATGGCTCGATTCGTGGATAACCTCAAAAGATGAGTCGTTTTCGATGGACAATGACATGTTCTTTACAATTTTTTTTAAATAAAGCTTTAATTTACAAACTACTTAAAAAAAATAGCAAAAACTTATTTAAAAAAAAAAAAAACATATAATATTGATTGAAAAAAAAACAAACTATTCTAAATGAAATCATTGAAAATACGTAAAAATATTCATAATTCCCAATTATTTTTCTGGCAGTATATTTCCACTATAGTCTAGTATATTCATTTTATTTTTATATAATTCCATATATTTTTTATTTCCTCAATTTAGTGTTTTCCTTAGTTATACACCTTTTTCTATTGCTTCCTTGAAAAATGTAAAAAGGGGTATTACTGTACATAATTTTTCCACGAGTTTTATTCCCGGAAAAAATATTTTTTAAATGGATTTCCACTCATACTGTATTTTATTTTGTATCAAATTGACACAGAAAGAGGTCCCATGAAGTTGAATGTAGTACATAAATATGTCGTTTCCATAGAAATGATGGTTACAAATGTGGAATAAAATTCATATTTACCTCTGATTTTAACTTTTCATAGGCTACCACTATTTGAGAATATTCATTATTTTTCTGATCGAGTTGTTTCTCACTGAGATTAAAAGCCTTCTCCAATTGTGTGTATTGTTCTACAGTAATGTTTAATTTTGACTCCAATGATTTAATGTTCTCAACATATTTAGCCAATTGGTTTGCTTCGGAACAATCTTCCATAGAGACATCATTATCATTGTCTGAAAAAAAGTTTTTTTTTTCACAAGAGAATGAAAAAAGGCAACTAAGAGAAATCTGCTTGCATCTAAAATGTCACCATAATCCAAGAATCAGACTTACTGAAATTATTAGATTTTTTTTTAGTAAACAAAACTACCAATTATTTTTTTAAAATAAATATTTGCTTTCTTATGATTTACCCCAATATTTAATTTTGAGGGCCATTTTTAACGAGTTCTAAATAACTCACTATTAGAAAATGGGAATCAGGTTGGGGTAGAGTGGGATTCGAACCACGGACCTTTGAGCTGCGAGTCCGAGGCCTAGCCACAGGACCACAAACCGATTCAATTTCATTCTTGTTGTTCTTCCTGAAAATCACCACTGCTGGAGACATTTTGTAAAACCACAATTAAAAAGGGCATTTTATATTTTGTGATGATGGCAATGTGCTTAACATAAACATAGCTAAAGGTTGTTTATATTTGGTTTGAAAATTACTTACGTGACAAGAATTGTCAGAATGTAAAAAAATATCCCAAAGTCTCCCAATTCACGGTATTTTGTGGATATTGAAATGCCATCGCTAATTCTCTATTCATAGTATTCACACACTTTTCACACTTCAGTGTATATTACTTCAAAATCAGCATTTGTGAGTTACTCCTTCTTGAATGCTACAGATAACAAGCAGTGCATTTAAATCATCATAATATTGTTTAAATGAATCACAACTTGTCTATTTGTAGCATTTATGGAGGAAGATAAGAAAAATGTGTGTTTAGTGGATAACTCAAAAATTGTGATTTTAAAGTTATGTAGTTTAGTAATTACCCCGCGATATTAGGATTTGAATGCATGACTCGTCTCTTTGTAGCATTCATGGAGGAGGATAAAAAAAAGTGCTTTTAGTGGGTAATTCAGAAATTGTGATTTTGAAGTTACCTAGTTGCAGCAATTATCCCACAATATGAATAGCTAATTTATATATTTCTTTATTTTACATGGTTAAAAAAAAGTTGCAAAGTTATGTTTGCAGCGACAAAACCAACCCGGAAAAGTCAAAGGAGTTAACCCTTTATTTTGAAATCTTATTATTGTATTATAAGGTTTGTAAGTAGTCATGAACAAAGATGTTTTATAACGTAATAAATATTCTAATGTTTTTCTTCATAATTTCGCCTTGGCTTAGTAAAAAGCTGATATTTTTTGTGACAATGTATGTAAATTTAGGTCAAAAATTATAGAAATTTTGAGAGAAGCAGACATTCAACATTATTATTATATAAATATTTTTTTCGTTTCTTTTACATTTATTGTATTGAACATAATTTAAATTATTGTATTAAGTGTAAACATTTTTTTTGGTGTGTGCATGAGTTTCTTACTCTAATATACAAAGAAATTGGCAATATATGTGTACATACTGTTTGTTTACCTAATAAAATAAATAAATAAAACTGAGAATTTTCAATACATATTTCAGCACTTTTTTCATATCATCTTTTAATATCACAATTACAATTTCTAACTAAAATTTCATATAAATATGTGAAATAAATTTTATATTGATCTCAAACAAGTTGATAAAGCCATCTGTACCTAGGAAATAATGATAATCAATTTACAAACGATTTGCATATTTATTTTTTGCATAATGAATCTTAATATGGAATACATTTCCGCTCAATACTGGTTTTTATGGCCTGAATGGGGAAAAAAATACCATCAAAAGGCTATCCATTGCCAACATAACTTAAAAAATCAATACATATAAATAAAAACAGAAATATTTTTGAGAGATAGATGAAATAACTTTTGTTTTACGAGCCACTTTATTTATTGACACAACCGACGAGGGCAACAACACAACCGACCAACTGAAGAGCTAGAAACTAGTCGGTTGTGTCAATAAATAAAATGGTTCATAAAACAAAGTTTTTTATTAATCTCTCAAAAATATAACAATGATCCACAAAGATAGTGCTACAAATATTTACTGACCTGCAGTATTTCTTAAGGAGACATCCCCAACCAAATTTCTTTTTAGATCGTGTAAACTTTGTCTTTTCAAGTGTAAATCTTTTCTGAAAACGGGGCTCTTGAGGGCAGATTCTAATTCGAATTGGAGATCAGTTACACGGTTCTATAAATACAATATCAAAAATGCTTATATGTAAAAATGCAATACAGAATATGGCATAGTAGCTTTCAACCAATTCTGTTCCAGAACACAGTAAACTTGAACTGAAGCAATCATTTTCAGAAAATTTCAAATAGAGTTGAAATGAAATATATGTATACCTCTAGTATGAAGTTGGTAGATAAGAGATGCGAGTTGCGTGATTCCAGTTCCTCAATGTGTTTTTTCAACATTTCTTCAGAGGACGATAATTTTTCCTGGATATCTTTGGTAGATTCCTTTTGGGTTTGTAGTTCCATAAGCAATTTTTGATTTTCAAATTCGTAGCTAAAGGAAAAAAAAATGGATTGTGTTAAGGCATTCCACTAGTAGGACCGGAAAAGTTTATTGTATAAAGTTTCCTATAATATATCATCGGGCAAAAGGCAAAGTGGGGCATATGCATTTGGACAAGATTTGAGATATACCACAAAAATGAGTTACGACCTCAGAGTAATAATTTGCGACCCTCTTATAGACGCCCTTTCTCTCTATCGCATAGAAAAAAAGCATTGCAAATTTTTGCAGTTCGTCGCTGCGCTTGCTATTCTCGACCTAAAGTACCCACGGCCCGTTGATTTGCTGCAAAACTGTAGCCAAGTTCGTGATCGATATTCCTAGAATGATTTTTGTCCATATGGGTGGCTCTATAAACGGGTCGCGAATTATTATTGTGAGGTTATAAAACAGTATACAGTATCAAAATAGCCGATACAAATTGGATTAATGAAGACAAGAACATTTTGAAAGAAGAAAAGAATATAAATTAATAAAAAAAATGACAAGCAGATGAGTAAACATATATGCATACCAGCTATGAAAAGATTTAAAGATCAATAATGGTGCGTACATTTGAGTATGAATTAATTTTAATAGAAATATTAAAATATCTGAAAATGCCAACCTGGTAACAGATCTTGCTGAAGCCTTAAAGTTGCTAATTTCTCGAGTGTAGCCATTAATTTCTTGGTCCTTTTCATTTAACAAGCATGATAATTGTTCTAAATTTGATAGGAGTGAGCATCGCTCTTCTTCTTTAACTTTCTTCTCACTAATTAGCTGGCTAACTTCTTTTTCTAGAGATGTTAGCTGGCAAGTAAATTTCTGCTTCTCAATTTCATATCTATGGGAGACATTATTTAATAGTTCTTCTTTCTCCTTGATGGACACATCAACCAGCGACACTTTATTATTACATTCTTCGATACTTTCTTGTTTAGATTTTATTTGTGCATTAAGATTTTCAATTTTCTCTAGGAGGCATCTTTCTTTTTTTTTAGAATCAATATTTAAATTATCTAAATCTTTATTTGCCTTTTCTAAATCTTCGTGCAATTTCGCTATAGTTGATTTAAGAACATCATTATTTTCTAATATTTTCGTTGAAATTTGTATTTTTTCCTCACATTTCTGAATCTGTATATTTAATGTTTGTTCTTCATTTTGTAGAACTTTGATTTTATTAGAGAGGTCCCTTTTTTCATCTTGGACATCAGCAAGTTGAGATTGTAAATCAGAAACAATACAACTCATTTTTAGTACTTCTTTTTCTTTATTAACAAATCTTTCATTCAACTCTTCCAACGTTTGGGACAGGTTTTGTTCCTTGCCGTTCAGATCTGCCTTTTCTTGAATTAAATACTCAATTTGGTTTGATTTTAACACTAAGTCTTTTTTTAAGCTATCAATTATTTCTAGTAAATCAGTGACATTTTGTTCAGTAAGTAATAGTTCTTCTTTAAGTTTTATATTTTCTTGGGAATTGGCATTGATAGTTTGTTTTAGGATTGATATTTCTGCTTCAATATTCTTATTGTTTGTTGTGCAGAGTGCTTCATACTTTTCAGTAATTGTGTTCAAACTGTTTTGTTTAATGTCAACAGTATTTTTCAACAATTCGATCTCTGATACTTGAGCATCCATCTGCTTTAAGAGTGAAGTTATTTTTTCATGTAGGGTAAGATTTTCTCCCTCCAGTTTAAAAATACATGAATTCAATGTATCTTTATTGGCAGCTAATTCTTTTAATTCAAAAGTGAGCAATCTTTCAGACTCCTGCAATTTTTCCATGTTATTTGTAAAAGTCGAAATATCATTTTCTAATTTTTCAATGTTCGACAAATATTTTTGATTCTCTTCATTGGAAGATTCAAGGTGTTGAGATATGTTGGCAATTTCTGCCCTGTATCTCATAATGTCAACGTTGAGAATAGAAATATCAGAGTGTTTATCCTCGAGTTTCTTTTGTAATTCTAAAACAGCAACAGACATTTGTGACTGGTTGGCATCTATTATCTCTTGTTTGCTGGCTAAATCAAATTCTAAACGATTTATACATTCAGTGGCTGAAGCTAATTCACTACGAGTACTTTGGGAATGGTTAATAAAGAGATGTACTAAATTAAGTAAATTAAATTCTTGTTCCGGAATAATTTCTCCGGTAGAAGAAATGTTTTGTTTCATTAAATTACTGCATTCATCTATAACACACATTTCAGTTTGAAGGGATTTATACTTTTGTCTGATATCATCAGCTTCTTGCAAGGAGTCCATCAACTCAGTGGAGAGAGAGTCGTATTCCTTCTGGAGTTCAATATACTGTTCCTTAATAGATTCGTGTTCCACAAGCAGATCAGAGAGGCGTTTGATTTCTTCACATTTTTCACTCAGATCAGAATGGAAATTTTCCACTTCGTCATTCGCATCACAAGTATTCAGAAATTGCGATTTTTCAACTATTTCTGTATTTTTATATTCCACTAAGGAGGTTTGAGTTTCTTTAGAAATATTATCACTCTCTTCGGTGCTTTGTGATGTATTAACCATTATATTTTCAACAAAACTTTCAGATTTTCCTTGTGAGCTTTTGTTCAGATTAGTTTTTTCTACTCCTTTTGTAATGGAATGGATGGGTTTTACGGGGGTTTCGTCGAGGTTAGCAAAAGGAATGCTGGAAGCTATTGAACTGGACGGTTTCTTGGGAGTATATAAATCATCATAAATTGATGTCTCCATATCGTGTATCTCTGTGTTATCAGAGTTTTCGAGAAGAGTTTGAAGGTTTCCCAGCTGCAGTTTCATGTACGATGCAGTTGAAATACAAGAAGTGTGAAGGTTAGAATGGTAGTGCTGAACAGTAGAGTACTGAGAGCTCAGTAAACTATACTCTGCAAAATTCACTTCATGCTCACTTCTCCGCCGCAATATTCTCTTATGCAATTCTTCTGCTTCTCTCGCCAGTTCTTTTACATTGTTTTCATTTTGTTTTATTTCGTTGGTTAATAATGCATTTTCATGATTTAATTTGTCACAAATAGTACTTTTGGATGCTATCAAACTTTTTACTTCTTCAACTAACAATTTATGTGAATCCATCATGTTTAATAACTTAGTTTCAAAATAGTTCACATCTAAAGTTTGGTCAATTTTGCGAATATTGGATGTTAATTTGCTAGGAATTTCCAATAATTGTGAGTAAGCTTCAGATATGCTACTTTCTAAAAAGAATAGAAAATTTTCCAAGTTCTCAAAGTCAGACGAAGGAGATGCCTCTTCCATCGAAAAACAAATCTTCTCACCGTTGATTTCTACAGTTTCCGGTGCCGGTTTCTTTCCCATAATAACAGAAGTGTTGGAAATATTTTCATCAAATACTGAACTATCGTTTGCTTCGGTTATTTCACAATTCAAACTTTGTTTCATAAGAGATTTCATTGACACAATATCATTAATAGAGTTTCTAAGTCTGTCCATGCAGTTATCGACTGTACCACCGGTAAAAGTTATATCTCCATCAGAATATTTATCGCAGTTAATTTGCTCTAATTTACTTACACCGATATAAACATTGTGTAAAACAGATTTTAGGTTATTGTTGATGTTTTCAAGGTCCAAGACTTTTTCCATGAGTGAGCTATGGGCTTTTAGTGAGGAAACAAGTTCTATCTTTAATTTTCTGACTTTTTCTAAAACAATTTTCAGCTCTGGAATATCTGTGGGAAAGATATTTTCCCAAGATATATCATTGGAAGTAACATAATTTTGTATGACCTCCAACATTTTTTTAGCGTCAATTTTCACTTTGAGAGGGGATGATTTCATTTTTCCTATTTTGGGAGAATCTTTGACTTTAGGTATATTTTGAAAGGAAATATTGTAAGGAGAAATACAAAACTGTGATTCGGATGAAATAAAATCATCTTTTTTACTTCGTAGCGGAGAAACAGCACTATATGAATTATCCACATTTTCTTTGTTATCAAATGAATCTTTGATAAGATATAGACCTTCATATTCTTTGTTGAGACTTTTGCATTTTAATACATCCTCTTTTTGTGTTTCTATAATGCTTTTTAATTTAGATAGTTCAGACTTGTAATCAGAGTGCTCTTGTTTCAGTGGTTCCATTGAGGAAATATATGATTTCAATGAGGATAAAACATTACAGATGTAAATAATATCTTTGTTTTCACTTTCCACAATGATTTCTACGGAGTCTTGATTTTCAGAACAGTGTGAGTTGAAATGTTTGTTTTCTTTTAAGAACAAAGAAATTGTAGAGATTTGGCTTAGTAGTTTTTGAATATTTTGTAGCTCTAACTGCGATTCCAGGTTATTTCCACCATACTTCGAAGTTTCATTTGGGAACCCACCCAACAATGGAGGATCTACAGCATTTTTAAAATAACTAATTTCTTCTAACAATGTGCTAATATCTTTCGATTTTGTTTTTAATTTACTTTGCAATGCGGTAACTTCTTCCGAAAGTTTATCTTTTTCTGATTTGATATCGGATATCTCTTCTAATAGTTGACAATTTTCCTTTTGCACATCAGCAAATTTTTCTTGTAATTGTAAAAGGTGTTCCAATGTACCATTTTTAGATTTGCTGTCAGCAATTTCAGTAGCAGAGAAGATTGATTCATCGTTAACGATTGATAATTTATTAATAGCATCTATTTTCATTTGTACTTCGTTTTGTAATTGAACGTTCTGATTTGACAATGAAATATTTTCTAATTGGACAGAATTCAAAGCATCGACTTTATTTTTGGCGGAATCAATGTTAAGTAAAAGTTGGTCTATTTCATTATTTTTAATTATTAAAGTTTCTTCTAATTGTAAAATACTTTTAGTCATTTCATCTTTTTCAGAATATATTTTCTTCAGCTCAGCTTTAAAGGAATTTAGTTCTTCAGTTAATGAATTCATTTCTTCCATCAGGTTGGAAATTTCACACACTTTAGCATTTAAATCAGTATGTAATTGACAATTCTTTTTAGTCAAATTAATATTCTCTGTTTTGATAATGATACATTCATCCGCTAGAGAGTTTTCTTTTAATTTCAGATTTGAAATGTCCAGCAATAGTTTACGAGTGCTGTCCAACTCAGATTGTAAGTCACCTTGAAGTTGAAGAATAATTTGTGACAAATCTTTATTCTCTGCCTTGACATTATTCAATTCCATTAAATGAGAATTCAACTGGTCGTTTAGAACAGATATTTCATTTGAGGATTGGGCGGTTAAGAACTTAATATTTTCAGATAAACTAATATTTTCTGCTTTGGTTTTAGTGTTTTCTTGATAAAGAGTATCATATTTCAATACAGCTTCTTGTAATTCAATATTATCGCCGATCATTTTTTGATGCGACGAGTTTTTCTGGCTCTCTATAGTGGCCTCTAATTCCTCAACATTCTTCTGTACTTCAACTAAGCATTTATTTAAATGAGTGATCTCCAAACTTTTTTCATTTTCGACACTCTCGAAATGTAATTTATCAGATTCAAATTTAATTTGAACTTCTTTACAAACAGATTCACTGTCTTTCAGATTTTCGTTTAATTGAGCTATTGTCTGATGCATATTTTGTATTAGGGAAGCGTTTTCAGTATTGACATTTTCCAAACGTTTTTGCAACTCTTCATTTTGCGAGAAATTAAAGAAAACTGAGCATTTAAGTCACCTAGGTCTATTGTCAATTTATCAATTTCAGTTTTTTGTGATAAAGAAATAAGGAGGCCTTCATTTCTATCATTTTCCAAGACTCGGAATTCCTCTTTAAGTTTAGTAATCTCATTCCGAAGTACAATAATATTATCTTTTAGATTAAAATTATCAGTCTCAATAATATATCTAATTTCTAACTCTTTTTGAATGCACAAATCTTTGTCAGCAATTTGCTGCTTGTAGCAAGATAGTTGATTTTTCAGATCAGTTATCAACGATTTTAGCTCTGTTAACTCATCTTGATAGTTAGGTGGTCGAGAGGACATGTTAACGTTTTCCATTTGTAATTTTGTCTTTAAGCTCTTCTATTTCTTTTTTGTAGGTTGGAATAATGACATTTTCTTCAGTCAATTTTGATAATTTAGTGTTAGTTGTTTCCAATTGGCAGGATACATTTTCAAATTGAGTTTTCAATTCTAAATAATGCTCGGTTTGCTGGCAGAATATATCACACTTCTCAATACCCCGAGCTCCCGCTGCATTGATCCGAGTTAATTTCTCCGTTGATTCTAACTTCGAAGCATCCGTTTCGGTTTTACTTTGTTCTATAGCTTTTGTAAATCTGCTATAATATTATCTTTTACTGAGATAATATTCTGCAGTTTGAGGTGTTCATCGGATTCACACTCACTAATACCGGTGTTGCTCAGTAGAGAAATGTCACGAGACATGTTGAGGAACTGAGGAACTAAAGAATTTCTCTGATTTTTGTGTAATACATCTTTCTCCTGTCGAGCTTCTTTTAAAGAACTTAAAAGTTCCTTTTCCCTATTTTGAGTACGTATTTTCAGCTCATCAATTTGATATTCCAAATCTGTATTAGTGGATTTAACAAAATTAACTTGTTCTAGCAATTGTTTCTGGAAAAAAATTATAAATTATTAATACAAAAAAAAAGTGTTGCTAATGATAACCAAATGCGACACATTAGCTTGTCTTACATTTAGTCACCAGCTGATATATTGTTGTTGTATAACAACTTGGACTATAAAATAAGAATATTTTAGACTCTCAACTCAAGTATAAAGTTAGGTAAAATACCTCAAGTTTTATGGCTTCATCACGCTCATTGTTACATATTTGAAGATTGCATTGGAGCTCTTCTATTTCTCTCTCATACTGTCGACATTTCTCTTCAGAAGCCTTCTTTTCTGACTGCATCCTTTCCTGTTGTGTTCTCAAGAAGGTATTATGATTGAGCAATTCTAACTGAAAAAGTAACAATAACTTCAATTGAATAGGTGTTCTCGGCATTCATCGTCAATAATTTTTCAGATGAATATTTTATTTAATTACAACATAGCACATACATAAGTTGAATGAATACAAAGACACAGCTTATAGTGACACAGCTTGTGCCGGTGAACTAGCTCCGACTAGCTAGAAACTCTGTGTTGCGTCAATTAATTAGGTACTTAACGTTGTGTAAAGTTTTGGTAGGATTAAAAATATTTTGTTTATTTTTACAATGTAAGAAATGGTTGCCAAGTGGCTTAAAAAATAAAGTTTTAACGGCACATTTTCAGTATATGATTTTAAATAAAACTCAAGCTACAAAATATTTAGTTTATTTTTACGCCTTGACAAAGGAAGAGTTTTGTTTTAATTTTACACAAAATAAAAATAGGATGAAAAAAAATAAATTAAAATGATTTAATTATGTCCTATATAATATGAACGTTGTTATGCAGAAAGCAGCCAGTCCACAATTTGGAAAAAATGAGATATTATTTTATCGGGTGCAGTAAGGTCAATTCTATGTTCTGATAAAAACAGCCAGACCGCTTCCATACAAAAAAACTGTATTAGTCACCTAATGAAAATAGTGTTGATCACAACGGCATTTCTCAATTTGCAGAACTGCAATTTGAAGAAACACCCCAGCACTAGAAAAATCTTATGGTGCTTTCAAAATCATTAAAACTGGTCAAATACATAACTTGATTCTTGTTTGTGATATAAAACAAAAAATTTGGTATTCATATACTTATACTTTATCATTTGTTAAAGTCAAAAACATTCCAACTGTTGTGTAGATTTGATAGTTCACTCTTTTCACAAAAGTGCTATTATCTCAGTTTCACTTTTCTATAGCTGGCTGCTTTCTGCATGACTACGTTCATATTAGGCTATTACTTATAAACCTGGTTATACCGAGGCATAGTGGTATTTTTTTTTACCACAATCCCCCCTAGGCATAACTTTATACCAGGTTGACAAGGCCTATAATTGGCCTCTTTATCGAAATCAGCCACGAAATTCACTTTAAAAAAAAATATTTTAAAAAATTATGAAGATAATTAAATAAGTTGTGAAAAAATTAAGTATACAATAATCAAATGCGATTAATCTTTTATAAAAACATATAAATGCCTTACAGATGGCAATAAGTGATATATTATGCATATTGTTATTTACTAAAACAAATTTTACCTCTGAAGAAGCATAAATTTTTTCAAGTTTGGTCAATTCTTCGATTTCTTTAAGCTCCTTTTCTGCATTGTGTGCTCGGTATCTCAAAAGACAAGGAGGGGTATGATGAGTTTCTGGAAAAAATATGTAACATTTACTTTACATATTGTTATAACGGAGATTCTATTATATTTTTAATGATGGGGGTCGGTGCTGAAGCTCTCGGTCACTGGAAACTGCGTAGATCTGTTGTGACGGGTCCCCGTAACTTCATTCTCGTCCTTCGAGCCCCTAAAGAGCCAGGCTATTGAGCGGAGGGCGAGCTCTCTTATTATCATCTATCGCTAAATCCCTAACTGACTAGAGATGGCCACGGTTGTAATAGTTTTGGGAAAACGGTTTGCTTGTTAGATCGAATAAGTCCACAGACAAAACATTGATGTTCATGAGTGCAAGAGTTTTAAAATAGTAAAAAGCTTACCGAAACACTTGTGATCCGGAGAACATCCATCGGGAGTTCTGCATCGAGTGGAAACAGACTCACTAGAGTCATCTGAAAATAATAAGTTTTTAAAAAAGTGTGTTAGAAAAGTGTTTAATATTCAACATTCTTTTTATACATTGCAGAAATCTTTAATCACACAATAAAATCTTGGTATTGTGATTATGCTAATAATGTTTTTTTTTTTAATTCACTTTTCGGTAGGTAGAATAAAAAAAAAGAAAAATATTTTTTTATTTATCATTATCGTCGAAAAAATGTATGCTTATGCTGCTTTTCATACAGAAAACTTAATTTTACTTTGTAGATAAAATTGAAGATAAATGTTGACTTCCCATTGTGATCGGGTGTCGGAAAATATTTCAGTGTAGAATCAGTTTTATGTAAAATCAACACAGAACGGGGTTGTGGTCCAGTGGCTAGTATTGCGGACTCACGGATCAAGGTATGAGATTTAAACCTCACTCTATCACAACACGATTACCATTTTTTTATGGTTAACGAGCTGAACTCGGCAATGCTTTGCTATTGCAAGATTTGAGTACATACTCCTATGTAGATTAAATTAGATATGCACGTAAACATTATTATTTTTGTGTTTCAATTTGCATAAATTGCGAGGCCAGAGAATTTTGCTGGCTGGCTGCTTTCTGCATAACTAGGATCAATTATGGTAGGCGAATGCGCCAACCACTAGATTATGAAGTAGACTTATATATCCACTAAATTTATATTTTTATGATTTATTTGTACCTGTCGAGTAGAAAACGTAAGTCCAGAGTTCTGGTTTTATTTCCAGTACGGATGTGTTCTTGGGAAAATAATTTATTACATTAACAATATAGAGATGAAACCAGCACAATAAAAAATGTGAATAAGTTAGCAATCCCGAGCTTCAAACATACCTAAACATATGACATCTTCCAGAGGTTTACACCCGTGGGGTGTGTCAGACACTCGTCTACTCGATGTAGAATCTCGGCTCCCAATTGTGCTGTCATCATCTCTCTCTGTTACATTTGAAAGTCTATTAACTTTGTATTTGTTCCTAAAAAGATAAAAACAGTATTACAGACAATAGAATATAAGTTTTTATATAGATTACCAAGGCATATGATTTTATTATGTACTATGCTTACTAGACAAACGGTGTGTTAAAAGGGGTGTTAAAGGCAAAAACGCCACTGTCCATGATCACTGTTTTTTGAGAGACCAAAAAGACCAGAAAAAACCCTTTTTATGTGCAACTTGTGCGTGGTATAACCAGTAGCAAAAAGACAATTCATTTGAAATTCAATGTGGTCTTTTCACTGCTGGTTTTGTTAGTTTTCCCAGAAAAAGTGATCATGGACAGTGGCATTTATGTTTATAACCCCCTCATGTGTACCGCACTTAACAAAACTTTACTAGATACCTGCACAAATTCAATACAGATGGAAAAAAAAAATATTTGCTACTTCATTATACCTAAGCCGCACATGACAAGGACGTGCAGTCAATGGGAGGAGCCAAGCGAGACACTATTGTAGACGTCAGAATTAGCTGTTTTCTTAGGTTCGCAACCCGAATAAATGATCTTTTTCATCTGGATTGTTAGTAAACAAACATTATTTTAGTTGACAAACCGTAGATGGCATTTTAGTAGTATGAAATATATCATATACTCATCAGAGTTAAAATGTTACAGAGTACAAGTTTAAGATTTTATCAGCTGCTAAAGTCCGGCTTATCAACATTCTTTATACTCTCGTTTAACAGAAGTAAATCTTCTATTTTGTAATAAACTTGACTCAATATTTTTATTTTCACTGTTCACTGATTTTTGTGGTAAAAATGTTGCTTGATTTTTATTTTTTTATTATGAACATCCATCTTTCGAAAGTCAAGGATGCTAGTTGTAAATAGTAAATACCTATTCCAGAGTAAGTTAGGCTGAGAGGAATTTTCCAGAATGGGAGCGAGACTAGAGACGGGAGCACACCACGTACGTCTCCTCAGTGCTGCACTTCTCTGTACAGAATCCGGTTCACTGTTGCCCATCATGATCTTTTCACGTAGAACGGCCAGTTGCAACTGCAGCTCCTTGTTGACCACCTGAAACATTAAGCTCAGCATTATATCCTGCCATATCCTTATACGGAAGTAACTGTAAGTAATAATGTATGTAAACCTCCACGTGTTTCTTGGACTCTAGTTCCTCTTGTAAAGTTCTCATCTCCTTGGTAAGTCTCTTGATTTGGGTTGCATCACTCATTACAGCATTTATCTTGGGCTTGTTTTCGATAGTCTTGGCGCATGCGGCAAACCTAAAAATATAACGGTGACAGTTTTTATTCACTATTTGGGTTTATTCTAACATATTTATTACGATTCTCATATGAAATGATTAAAAGACTCAGATTAATATTTCTTAAATAGTTCTGTAAATATGCAGACTTCAATATTCCCATGATTAAAATGTTCTCCCCTTCTCTGTTATAATGGCAATCAATCTTGATAAACTCCATAGGGGATAAAATCCTGGATTTGTCTACAAACATTTGGACATACTCAAAATATTGTTACTTACATTAGAGTAGAATTTGTTTCATCTAATGCTGCCGGTGTGACAGCGCAAATTATCCCCGTTTTAGCATTTCCACCGAGGGAAGTTTGTAATATTCTAGTAAGTTTGCTGTCTCGGAAACTGATGAATCTAAACAATATAAACATATGTAAAGTGTGAACCTATTAACAGAGAAAATAAGCTCGAGCTGACTTTGAAGGTTTTTCGAGTTTATCACATGTACAAATTTATAGATTGAGTTTCTCTACTGACGTTTCTTGGTGGAACTGCCTTTTAATTATAATAAGTCAAATATGATTTTTAGTGTTGACCACTTTTAATTTAAAACTGTTCACCCAAAACCGGGTTTTGTTGTGACTGACACTAGTCCGACAATGTCGGTTACGGACGAATAATTTTAAAATCAAAAGTAGTTAAAAATGCATTTTACTTATTTTTCTGAAACTTATTTGAGTACCACGCGCATTTTTAGATTCGTAATAAGTCCTGTTGTTTTTAAAGGATTAGTAACTTCTGATGTAAAACTTGAATGACTTCAGAATACATGCATCAGGCATATTTTTGGTCTTAGGAATTATGACCACTTTTCTGATCGTCATAGGCAACTGAAATGGCTCAAAATTAGACAGCGGAGAGACTATCACTCCCTCTCACTTTTGTTCACTACACTTCAGTCCTAACACTACTATATACCTCCGTGAACAATTTCAACACTTATAAGCTAATGGTTTACCTTTTCGTTCTTCTTCTCAAAGCACCCTCTTAATACAATATCAAAACCATCACGCTGTTTCCCCGTAAGCGTAGGCAGAGAGGATAGAACGCCACATCACTCTATCTTTGCATACAGATCTCGCTTCCTCTACATTCATACATCTTCTCAAGCACGCGTGCGGATTATTCCAACTTTTGACATGTCCATCTTCAAGTATTTGTTGGATTTGATCATGCCTGTCTTTCTCGGTCTTCCTCTATTTCTGCATCCATCAACATTCGCATTGTAAATATTCGTAGCCGTTCTTTCGCTGTCCATTCGTTCTACGTGCCTAAACCAGTGCAGAGCTCCTTTCTTGATTTTGTCGATAATGCTTGTCTCATCCTTACATAATGTACGAATCTCAACATTTGTGCATCTGTTGTACATAGTTTTACCACACATTCGCCTGAAAGACCGCATTTCGACAGCATTCAGCCTACTTTCAACCCTGTTTTTCCTTTCAATTTTGCCTCTTGCGATAAACATTTATTTGCCAAGGTTGATTTAAGTGCACCCGTCACTCTGTTCCCGGCACTCACCCTCCTTTCAATATCTTTCTCAGTCATTCCATCCCCAGTGAACATACTTCCCAGATACACAAATTCCTCTACTTGTTTTAGTATAACTCCATTCACAGTGATTTCATATTTAGTCATACTTTCATTTCTTTCAAAAACCATCACATTTAATTACCCTCTTAATACACATCCACAATTCCTCTTTTTTCTTTAACTCATATAGTGTCCATGTGGCTCGACTGTGGAATCATCTCCAATCCACTATTTAAGATGTTTCTACAGTATCCCCGTTTAATCTCCTTTCTTTTACTTAATCTATTCTCCTTTCCTCTTTATTCCTTATTCCCATTGAATACTGGTATTGATTTAAGGTAAGTTAAGTAAGTTTTAAAACTATATACATAACTTATAATAATAAAAGTATATATGTATTTTTATTATTACAATTAAAATGTGGTTCCACCAAGAAATGTCAGTAGAAAAACTCAATCTATTATATAATAACACCTTATTTTATCGGTTGGTCAAAAGAAATTACCATTTGGCAATAAGCTCGCCAATATACAATTTACTCGTATATTATGTACAAAAAGTTTAATAAAAAATTAGGAAATAAAGAACATATTTCATGATTTAAAAAATTAAGCTGAATTTGATTGGAATGATTCTACAGCAGATTGAACAATTCACACAATTAGACAGTTAAAATATGTGTGAGTAAGTAAAAAAAGGAATCGGTTATTCTGCCATAGATTTATAAGAATGAGTTTTGGATGTACGCATATTGAAAAATGAAATAAAAATATTTTTCGAAAGATGAATATAAGATACACTGGGCTCCCGTTTTACACGGTCCAAAAAATACATTGTGAGTCAGGAAGGACTGGATTTTTTTAGTATCTGGATTCTGATTAACCGAGGCCTTTTTTAGAGTGTAACAGTCAGCGATAGTTGACTTACCCGCTAGTTTAATGGTTATTTTTAATATACTGAATTGATTTTTATACGAGGAAACCTATTCCCCATTGTTGTAGTATACTCTTTAGGTGGTATTGCGTGGAACGTGTCCCCCAGTTAAAACGAGAATAAGGTGTGATTTTAGATAAGACCAAAATATTACAACACAAATTGTCAATACATTATGTATGCCGAGGCAAAACCAGTCTCACACAAGGAAACGTTTTGACAGGCCCATTTTTTAAAAAGTACCAAGTAAATACATGTAGGTAAAACAGGTGTCCAAATTATAATTAGCCAGAAATATGAATATGCATTAGGTCCGAGTAATGGGAAAGTATTTGTTCAAGTGTTTTATTATCATTTGATGCACTTATTACATGCTATTAAGTATCATATAGATGCACAGTGTTACCAAATTATTTTCTATTATTGTAAAATACTTATATATTATGTACTTGTATACTTCTTCTTTGAACAGGTTATCCTAGTAAGAACTCTTAAATCAATTTATGTACATTTTTTTTAATACAGTACAATAAAAAAATATTAAATATTTTTTTTATATACTTAAATATTAAGGATAATTTCTTTTAGCTGTAAATAAAAGTAAAGAAACTAATATCTCAGCAGAGAAGTTAGATATTTTTTTTTAGAAAAATAAAAGTTGATAAAAAAGATAAATTTGGGAAAAATGTCCACAAAGACTTAAAGATCATGGGCATTATTCCCTTTTATTTATTGTTTTCAAGCCAATCAGTGATTAACTCGAGTCTACCTTAAACTTTTCCCATAATTCAACATTTTGTATTTTCTTTGGTAGGATATTGAAGGACCTTGGACCAAGATGAAACGCGTGTCTCGGTTGCGCTTACCTGGTGGTGTCTCCTTCCGCGTCTGCCAGCTGGCGGATGACATTTCCCAGAGTAGAAAGGGACTTGTTGATGTGGCCCCCTTCCCTTAGGCGCTGGCGTGTGGCTCCCGTCTGCCCCGCTCGCTCGGAGCCCGCCAGGTCCACCAAGTTGAGTTGGGACACGTTCACGCAGTTCTCCTCCTCCTCCCCGGGTGACACGTGGCGGCGGGATTCAATTATCTAAAAAATATTATTAATATTCGGAATGTCCCCTAGGGAGTTGGTTCAAAATTCTCTTAAAAGACTGTGCTAAAAAATCCCCCTAGAGATGGTGCTGTAACGCCGTGTTACATTAAGCAAAAGATGAACTGTTTCCAAATACAGGTATTTGAAAACAAAAATTTAACACATATATAAATATATATACTATTTAATAATCACAATTTATTAAAATAAAAATATAATTTAAGACATTTATAGCAAAACACGACTTTATTATTTTTTTTAAAATAAGAGACATACATCAAGTCTTGTATTCTACGTAGATTCATGTGACCGCACAAGGGATAATATATATTGCAAATGAAATGGAGTACAGTTTTAAGTGGAGAATATGGAAGTTTTCTGTTTTTTTTGTTTATTAATTCTAAAATAAATGTGTAAGTTCCTATTATTAATCCAAATATTTATATTTTCTTAAAACCCGTAAATAACTTATGATGGAAAAATGGAGATCGAGTTGTGGTAGAGTAGGATTTCAACCTTGAGCCTATAATATTTAAGAATTTTGGAGAATGTTACACCGACTAATGATAGGTGATAAGCCTCGTTGATGCCTAGACTTCCATATTCTATTCTTAAAACTGTTATCCATCTATGAAGAAAATTAAATTAAAAAACTACCAATATTTTGGACGGACAGCAATGCCCGGCCGTATTATTTACTAATTTAAGACTAACACTTACGATTATGAAAATAGTATGGGATCGGCTACTTCTTTCGTTCATCTGCGTTTCTCCGGTACTCCTATTACGATTGCCCTAAAACGAAGAATAACAGTGATATTTAATGAACAACAATACTAATACCCGTATGCAGATACAAACCTTAAGGTGAGAAAGGTACATTCTATTGTCTTCATCTTCGGGTTATTCTCTGCATTTGAAATTAGAATGTACTTTCCTCACCTTAAGTTTTGTCTCTGCATACGGGTATAAGATTAAATGTCTGTATGTGGGCCATTCTATTCTTTAGAAGAGAAGTTGGAAAGTTAGCAGTTTAATGTTTCATAACATTTGAGATATCTATTATAAATAGTGTATTAACATCTATGCATTCAAACCATTTAAAAAATTGAGACAATTATTTTTTCAAGTTAAAATTAAATTCAACACTGGCGGAGAGATTGCACAGAATATATTCAGCAAGGAGAGTAATCTGGTGAAACCCCAATATGCATACATACCCACATACGCTTCTACATGGCCAGGAGTCAAAACAAACCATGGGGGTCAAATACAGGTTCGGCACTTGGCCAAGGAAGCTTTGATTTTTAGATTCCAAAATGTTCAATATGTTGCCTGATGTTTAAATATGATTTTTTTTAAAGCATAATAAATTTGCAAAAAAATGAATGTTGGAATTGGAAAAGGAGCATTGTTAAAAATAGCTTAACGCATTTATAAATAAGAAAGTATATTATTATTCACTATCCATTGTACTTATTATTTACAGTCACCGCTTCGTACTATTATTGGTCTTGTTGTGTAAATAATTTATTTCTGGATAAAAGATGTGATATTATTATTAAGATTGTCGTTTTTCTTGTAGCATATAAATATTATTATTAGAGAAAGAGTGAAACTACATAGTTACCTTCCTCATCAGCTCGAGAACCTGTTCAGGTTTACTGGCAACTTCTTCCTTGCATGTAACACTGACTTGCGAATTGTAGCTTTCATGTATCTTCAAATCCACATTGTTTAAATCCAAAAGATCCCTTAGTTTTTCATTATAAATTTCAATATACGAGACTCTGCGAGAAAATATGCCCGTGATTAGAACAATATTGTATTCAAATTATTATAAAAAATTTTGTTTTTAGCACAACAAACATTCTATTCAAATAACACAAACATAATTTCGGGAAAGTACCCCTTCAATTGACGGGTGATACTAAACTAATATTATAAATACATAATTCTATGCACAATGTTATGTCTAAACATAAAACAAAGTCATTTTTCGATTCCCGCCAATGACAAGAAAAAATCCAATAATTTTTACATTGATCTGGGTGTTGTGGTAATTTATAACTTCCTTCCATATCCTTTATTTTCCACCTGAGCTGCGATTACAAACGCTATCTTCATCGGTACATTTCGAGATGGTGCAAAGTAAAATTGATATTTATGCATGAAAATTTGAATATTTGTATGAAAATTCAAAGCATTTTCGCGCATAACCTATAATAAACATGTTTAGAAAAAAAGTATCCATATTCTATTTTTCATATAGAAAACTTAATTTTACTTTGTAGATAAAATTGAAGATAAATGTAAACTTTCCATTGTAATATGGGCCCGGCAGACAAGCCTCTAAAATAGAGAATTAACGGGTTATTTATTCCCTTTCCCCAAAAAACAAATCAGTGGTAGAACTAAGGTTGAATGTGTGGGAGGGTTTTGAACTTATTTAAGGTGTTCTCGCATATTATATCATACTACAACTTGGTAACACCAAAATCAGCATTTGTGAGTTACCCACTAAAAACTATTTTTTTATCGTCCTCTGAAAGCTACAAATCGCGATTCATTAAGATCATGTATGATGATTTGAATGCATGACTTGTTTCTTTGTAGCATTCATAGAGGAGGATAAATAAACTGTTTTAGTGGCTAACTCACAAATGCTGATTTTGAAGTTACCTCATTGTAGTAATTACCCCATGATATGCAGGTCAGAGTCTAGAGAAGATGCAAGAAAATATGATCAACGGAGACAAGAGAATGTATACAGAATCCTGTTCGTAATGTGATATTAAAAACAAGCAAATGAAACAGTAATAAAACTAAGATTGGGTACGTGGGTTTGCATACGTTTAGCTAATTTATCATAAAGCATTACTAAGTGAATGACGATTGAATCAATTAAATAATACTTTTAAAACAATGACTATTACTGTTAAAACATTTAAAAAAATACATGAGATTACAAAATGAAAATGATTTTGAATTTCTTGTACAATTTGATAGACGAACAAGTTTAGTTTATACTCTTCAAATACAAATTGACATACAATTTTTTTAACATGAATAAAATAGAAAATAAAACAAAAGTAGGCGAATGTACCATCAGCCGAATGTTATTCTTTGTTAAAAATAAAACACACAAACCTCAATAGAAAATCTCTGTCAACTTTTGATTCGATACTTTCGAATATATTTGATATTGCCATTGGAATCACACCCGGAGAAGCTGCATCTCCCATCATGGTGTACGTTTTTCCCGATGATGTTTGCCCATATGCAAATATTGTGCCGTTTATACCTCCAACGGCAGCTTCGACGATGGGCCGAGCCACTTTATCGTAGACGTCTCGCGTGAGACTTGTATCATCGAAAACATAATCTGCAAGATGCGCTATTGTGTTAGACAGCATATGCAAACAAACAAATTAAGAAAAAGTAAACAAATTAGAGCATTTTTCAAAACATACCGAAAGTAAATATATCCTTTGAAGGTTGTTCAATTTGATAAATCGTGTTTTCAGAAACAGCCCATTGTTTCTGTAGATGGTCGTCGATTTCACGTTTTATTAGAGGCCGCACTTTGATAACTACTTTAATATTATCGGCCATTTTTGTTAATTATATGCAGCTTTGAGAAATTTAATGTTGCATACTGATATTTTTCCTACCCACTATCCAATAAACTTCACTCCGTTATGAGAAATTAAGAATCTGAGAAATCACAAATATCATATCACAAACCAAGAACCGATAAATTTTGGGAAATTTGAAAATCAAGATTGCAACATAAAAATTAAAACACAAACAAAATATTTAATTTATGGTTGTTAGGTGGGAAGATAACCATAATATTTTTTTTTTAAATAGTCACAAATTAATTTATTTATGTAGATGTTCCAAATGAAAGTATTATTAAGAACATTTTCGATATATTTTCTTACGACTGTCAACCTATAAAAATATTTAGGTTATATCCAAATATTTGAAGACAAATCTAATATATTCGTCGACCTGATTTATATCTATATTAAATATTTTTTCAACAGAGATGGTGCTGATAAAAACATGGAAGTCTTAGAAAAAATACCTTAAGTGAATACGAAAGTCAACAACGTATAAGCAGAATCACTTTGTGAATACCTAGACTTCCATATTTTCAATACCTTCACCTTTATTGGAAAAATATGTACCTAATCTGTTATATTTACCTTCAATTTTTGGCTTTTTGCCAATACCACATAGTGTATTGTTTTCACATAAAAAAAATAATTATATTTATATTATTATTACGTTTTTATAATTTGCCCAAATATTTGAATTTTGGTAACCATTTTCAAAAAGTTGTAAATAACTCACTTTTAGAAACTAGAAATAAAGTTAAAGTAGGGTGGGATTTGAACCCCGGACCTCTAATTTTTGAGATTGCAACTAACCGTCAGTAACTAAAAAACTTTTCGAAATAGTTTAGACCATGTCAAGTTTGATAACATAATTGCCATTTGTAATTATTAATGAATTACCATTTTGCGATTTGTTTTCAATAGAATAGAGCAATTAATGTAATTGACTAATTAATACAGTTTCTAAAATGCTTATTAATTTAAACAAGCCATTATAATTTGTAAGTTCTGTAAATGCCTAGACTTCCATATTCCCTTCTCAAAAGACTTCTCCATCTCAACTGAAACTATTTTTTAATACATTTTATAGGTATGGAAGATAAATATTTTCTACAATGCAAAAAATATTTGGCAGCCCCTGTGGTGTGATGGCTCACGCATCGAGAGTTTCAGGTTCGATTCCTATAAGGTCGTAATAATTCAAATCTGATTCTCCTCTTTATTTAGGGTTCATAAATCATGACCAGTCGTGGTGCAAAAAAAATCACGCAAGTCCTTGACAGATGAAGTAGATATTTTATTTTACGTTGGATAAACTGTGATATGACAGTTTGTTCAGAATTATCTGTGTATGTTAGTGTGTATAGAGAGTAGAGAAGTGAGGTTAGGTAGTAATTTGGAAGTGGCGCATGGTTTCTGCGAGTCTTCGACTTTAATATTGTTTTGTTATTGCATTGTATTTGGATCTTGTCATGTTATATTATTATTAAAAGGATACCCTTTCAAAATGCAGCACGACGACGTATGTACAGCAAGATTAATTTACAAAATCGAATACGTTGTAATACAAAAATAAACACATTGTTTAACCTTTTGTATGTTTTATATTTCAGGTGGTCTGGAGCATTATTAACAATACATTTTGCTCGCACAAAGTTAAGTAAGTAATAGTTTTTTTGTAAATAAAATTTATAACTAATTAGCTTATTATGTTCTAGCGAAACCATAAGCTTATTGTTGTTTCGTGAACGATTATTTACCGATAATATGTCGATTTAAAAACTGATTGGTTTTATGAAAATGGCATTTGAAACATTTATTTGAAGCATGTTTCTTTTATTTTTAGCACTAAGACACAAAAATTTTGCCGGAATGAATACAGCCTGACAGGTTTATGTAATAGAGCATCATGTCCACTTGCAAACAGCAAATACGCCACTGTTCGGGAAGAAAATGGAATTATTTACCTTTTCATGAAGACGGCGGAAAGGTATACAATTTGAAATGAATGAAATTATTCATCTTTTTTTATCATTATTTTGTTTACGTTTTGAGAGCTGTCAGATTATTGTATGTCAGTTGACTGTGTCAATAGATTGCTGCTTTACATAAATATTGCTCGATGCAGTTTTGAGCACAAACACTATCAAACTTAAGTTACGCTATGTAAATTATTTCTTAACCGACACATTGAGTATCAAAGTATGATGTCAATATTATTGAACATGTGTTACAATTAGTTTTAAACAACCAGTTTTAAATAGATCAATTACATACAGTTCATTCTGCTATATCTCACGTGGGCGGGCCCTGCCCATGGAGTTGTGGAGTTTTGATTATACCACATTTTTTTTATCAACTTGTTTTAAAAAATCCAGAATGAGTGTAAGCATCTGAAGCGTCAAATTGATTTAAGTTACGATTAGTTTTAAACAACCAGTTTTAAATACATGGATTCCATACAGTCCATTCTGCTATATTTCACGTGGGCGAGCCCCGGCCCACAGAGATGTGGAGTGTTGACCATACCACAATTTTTTCATCAACTCATTTCAAAAAATCCAGGATGAGTAAGCATCCAAAGCGTCCAATAGATTTATAAGAAAATAAATAAATACCGTCAGAACATTGGAATAATTTCAATCCAGAGTTTTCATATTGAGAGCTGACAAAATCCGCATTTATTTTAATTGAGTACAGCTTTATTCTTACAATAGGGAAAACAAATAATAAGGTACGTAATATAAATATTTGTAATTCAAGCTGAAGGTTAAGAAATATGTGTTAAATAACATATACATCAAATATATGTACATTGTTATTATTAGAGCACACATAAACATATTCTTATGTGTGCCCTATTTCAAGATTATAAACAAAATAATAAATAATAATAATAATAATTATAATTATAAGTGCTAACTATATCACTAGGTAAACAATAAAAACTCCATTGCTTTTATGTTTAACTGTATTTGTGTCTTCATGTCGTTATTTATTAAATGTTTTATAGGTCCATGTTTCCTGGGAAATCTTGGGAGAAAGTTAAGTTGTCTCGTAATTTTGAAAAAGCTATTCATCAAATAAATGAGAATCTTCTGTTCTGGCCGGGTTTCATCAAGTCTAAATGTAAGCAGAGACTTGTCAAAATAACACAATATTTGATACGTATGAGGAAAATCAAACTTCGAAGAGTGTAAGTAATAAAATTTTCTTATCAAAAAAAAACATTTGTATAATTGCAGTAAAGATTCTCATAAAAAAAATCAACAAACTTTTTTTTTATTTTAGTCATTCTTAACCATTGCACCACTAATAAAGATGACATAATTTGTTCATACAACACACTATTTAATTTTAACACATTTTTTTATTACAATAACATTCAAACTAAATAATAAATAATGTTAAATAAATTGTGATTATTACATTTTATTATGGAATCAGTAACCGAAATAAACTTATTTATGTCATTTTCATGAATAAAGTTATTGTCATTCAGTTTTAATGTAAAAAAAATCACTTCATAGACAAACCGGCGAATCGTCGGCTTTGTGAGTCAGTGACAAATTGACCTTGGCTGGCTTTGTGTTGCAATGGGTTAATTCTTAATATTATTAAGAGTGCATGTTTTATATTTTCAGAAAAGAGATAATTCCGATCCAACGTAAAATAGAAAGAAGAGAAAGACGTAGAGAAGAAAAAGCTCTCGTTGCAGCGAGAATAGATAACGCCATTGAAAAACAACTTTTAGATAGATTGAAAAAGGGCACAGTAAGTAATTTTTTTTAGAATTAATACTTACAAGGAAGAGGTTTTTAATTTTGATTTTATAACTTCGTCGGAAAATTAATAAACCTTAAATATATCATATAAATAAAACACGAGTGATACTTTAATCCACAAATTTGGAATATCCAGTGACCGGTTTCATCGCTTTCGCGACATCTTCGAGACTGGTATCTTTATTAAAGAGTTAAATGTATTTATACAAAACAGAGGTAAGGATAGATAATTCAAAGTTATATGTAAGTAAATTAAATAAAGTTATTTTTATCTTAAGGATCATTATCAACAAATTTCAACAAACTCATTAGTTAACCCAAAGAAAATTAGTTGATAATGATCCTTAAGATAAAAATAACTTTATTTAATTTACTTACATATAACTTTGAATTATCTATCCTTACCTCTGTTTTGTATAAATACATTTAACTCTTTAATAAAGATACCAGTCTCGAAGATGTCGCGAAAGCGATGAAACTGGTCACTGGATATTCCAAATTTGTGGATTAAAGTATCACTCGTGTTTTATTTATATAATAAATTACAATGAACTTCCATCAAGAATTTTCACTTACAAACTTAAATGTTTTAAACCTTAAATACTATAATTAACATAATTAACGTTTAATTTGGGCTACGTTCTTCTATATTATTATTTTATTTTTACATTTTTTAAATAGATATTTCATATTTATAAACATAATATAATTTGTTGCTTGTAATTTTTTTCTCTCCGGAAAATCTCATGCCGAGGAATATGTTTTACAGGTTTTCAACAAATTTTTTGTTTCCAAACAATTTTTTTTTTAAATAAAAAAATCATAGGTGTTGCAATCAATAAAGGCATTCAACGGAAGACATCTAATTTAAAAAAACTGTCTTTTTACAAACAATTTTTGTTTAGACGAAGCTTTGAAAATAAAATCTGAAATTTTCAGTCATCTCAAAACTAACCACCATGCATTTGGTAACGTGATTTTCAATAAAAAAAAATATTCCTTGAATTATCATTATGAATGTCAATAAAATGGAAAAGTGATTATTATTGATTATTTAAAAACTAATAATCATAAAATAACTTTGGCAATAAACAAACAAAAACATCAATATATTAGAGAATTTCTGACAATGAACAACAATCACAAGCTCTGTAGTACACATGGTGATCGATTTATCATTAACTTAATGTGTTTACAAGTTATCTAACAAACGCGGCGACTTCATACCAATTGGTTAAAGTTGTTAGATCGCTTTCTGTCTATAGTAAAATGAGCAATAAGGACTGAGATAGTATTATAATTATAATATTGCATGAGATAGTCCTAATCTCAAGTGATCTTAAAAGCGGCCCCTTTTACCATTTCTGCATTAAAAAGTTAAGCAGTGTCTGCTGTCTACTTTATCTGATAATCATAAAAACATTACGTGAATACGTCAAATGAATATGTTATGAAGGTGTTAATTTAATTGACGATTCAACTAAGACTTTTAATATTTTTGTGATAATCAAGTATAATCGGGGAACGAGTTCGTGGCGTACGGAAGGAATGCGGTAATCTGTTTTGACGCTACCCGGTTGAGTTTAGATAAAAGTTAGGTGGTGAATATTCACAAATATGTTATTTTCTTGAATCAAGGTGCCAATTTTTATCAAAACTCAACCGGGCAGCATCAGAACATATTACCGCATTCCTTTTGTACGCTACAAACTCATACCCAACTATAGGTTAGGCCGTACATAGGCACTACTTACTACTCTATTACAAAATATTCATTACATGCCAAAAAAACCTTCTGATTGTACATTGCGCTGTTGCCTAAAGAAATAAATTTGCTGAGTTGAAGGTATTATTTATCTTTCTGTGTAGTGTTTATTTCATTTAAAATCTTTGAAATGGACAATAGTTGGCACTTAAGATTTCTGTGACCTTTAAACCTGTAAATAAGATTTTTTTAAAATATTATACATCGTTGAATTTTACTAAGATTATTCTATTGTTGTATTTCCAAGCTAACTAATAATTTATATTACAGTATAACGATATTTATAACTTCCCGCAAATGGCATTCGACAGCGCATTACAAGCGGAGGAAATATCTGGAGAGAGCGAGGATGAAGATGATGAGTCGGAAAAAGAAGAAGAAAAGGAGTTGGAACCTGAACTAGAGAAGGAATTAAAGAGAACAAGAGATGTCAATGAGTTTGTTGAAGCCGATAGTGACATGGAAACTGATGAGGTTCGTAGCTTTTCAAAATATCATTGATAAAGTTTTACTAAAATAAATTTGTTAAGGTGTGTAATATGATCAGGTAAACCAGCAAATGACTATTGCTTAAGTCTTGTAAACGCCAAGACTTCCGTGATTTTCCCACTTCAAGTTTATCTGTCTATTGTTTCCCTTTGTCTGTACAGAATGGAGAATGTAATTCTTTTCATGAAATAAAACCCTAGATGAGTGTTGACAAGGTAACGATAGCACGTTAATTTTAATTGAGTTATTATTCGAAGGTTGATTAATATGCTCCACCCTTGACCTATTTCAAAGAGGATGGAAAAAAGTTTTGTACCTTATTTTTCAACGTAGACCTTTCGACTTGTATGCCGCCAATATTTCTAAAGCTTCCTGGTAGAACATTTGTCTGACTCCTGTTAACCACCCATCTACACAGCGCATGACCTTATTGTCGTCCAAAATATATTTCTATGCAAATGTTCAAGTTTTGGGAATAGTTGGTGGTCACTGGGGGCTAGACCAGGTGTATGTGGGAGTGTTCAACCAATTCAAACCGATCTTCGTGAATAGCAGCCATTGGCACTAACGCTTTGTGTGTTAGAGCATTGTCCGGCGTTTTGCAGTAGTCAGTGGCCTGATGTAACTAGATCGTTGCAGGTTTCAACTTGTTGCTCGGTACTTTACACATAGACATTAATTAGGCCTCATAATGTTTACACACCAGCTTGATTGGTCAACTTGAAGCAGGTCAGGGGTGGATCATATCAAACAACTCTCGTACACAAAATAAACATGGTTTAAATGCATGTCTTCAAATCATTTGAAATATCAAATATTTAACTTTTACATTTTGTTTTAGGAAAGTGACTCTGGTAAGAAAGAGGACGCCAGCGTGTCAAGTGATTTTGAATCTGAGACATCAGATATCGAGGTTTGTAAAAGAATAACTCCCGTTTTTATGAAATGGTTCAAAATAATCCAGATTGTTCTAAATAAACTATTATAATATAACCCAAATTTACATAGTTATAAATATTTTTCTTTCACTAATACATCTATTTATTTATTTGAAAAAACCAGGAAACTTCTACTAAATTCACAAAGAGGAGCGAGAAGAGATTGAAGAAACCTCGAGTGGAGATAGAGTACGAGACAGAACCAGTTGCTTCCAGAAGTCGAATGAAACGTTAAAGAAATACCCACATAATGACACTATAATATGTGTGCTCTTTTTATTTATGATTTTCATCAACAATAAAATTATTTTATTAAAATAAATCATGTATTTTTATTTTGAAAATTAACACTTTCTCGTACTTCATTAATTTATATTTGCACATATTTAGATACTAAAACTATGTGTCATCAAATAATGGTGCATTTTATACTTCTCAATTAAAGTGTACAATGTACTTTCACTGCCGACATGGGCAATTGATAATGAGTAATTAGTACTCCTAATATAAAATAACTATAATAAAAATGTATAATGGGGATGGGTTGTGTATGGATTGAGGTGTGAATCAATCTAAGTGTGTTAAAAAGTAATAATAATGTTTATTCAGTACAAGAAAATAGTTTACAGTATTTTTGTCCCTGTTTAAAAAAAATCTTAAAGTTATTATTTCAATGTCATATGTAGATTTCTCTGAAATACATACTGTCTGCCTGACTAGGTGAAACTTGTTTTAAGGCACACATTTTTTATGAATGAATAAATTAATGATTTACATAACAAGAATAGTAAAAAATGATATACTTTCTTATAAATATAGACCGGATTATATGCAATTGCATATGTTTTGGCTATTTTTACAGGCTTTAGGATATTTTACCAAAAAAAATCTGGGGGGGCATATTTGCGATATTTTCAAAGATTGTAATCGTTGTAGCCGACCTAAACAATGAAACCAGTGAGGGAAAATAAGTCTTCCCATGTACAAATATGTAAATACAAGAAGTTAAATAAAAAAACATTAAAAAAAAAAATTACGACACTTTTTTCCCCTTGAGTAAGAAGTTTTGTCTCATGGTAAAGTGATTAGTGCATTTGACTATTATATTAAATATCCCGGTCAATGTCAATTCCTGGCAAAGTTGTAATAAAATAATTTGCACTAATTTTAAATAGGTGTATGTAGGTACATAAGTTGAAGACGAGAACTCATTTCACTAGTTTTAAGCTAGTTGTACATCAAATATAATAGAAAACATGTTTGCCATCTGAGTTAATTTGTTTGCCGTTTATCAGGGGTTAATTACATGCAGTAACAGTCACTGAAACAGTGAGATTAAGTGATTTCTGTGAATGAAAAATAATTATTTCACTATTTTAATTTTTTTCAAAATATAATTAATATTTTAAATCGTGATATTTTTAATGAGAATTTGCCGTTTTCGAATATTGAGTTTTTTAGTTTAAAAATAAAAATCTTAAAAATGGAATGTAATCAATTAAAAAGACTATGACAGGGTTTTTTTCACACTTCAATGAATGTAGCTATTCACCATTCAGCTAACCCACCACATATCGCATTTGAGTACTTAAGTCTCCTTGGCGGTGCCCATACAATGAAAAATTGCTCATTGCCGAACGAGAAAAGCTGCCCGACGGAGCTCTCTGTAATCTGGTAGCCTTGATATTTATGTGCTGTTTACCAAGAAATTATGTATTTTTTTAAATGTACCCAAGCACCATTTTTTATTTTTTGTAGATTTTGATACAAATGTGTTCTCCTAGATTATTTATTTATTTCACATAATATTTTAAAAAAAAATCTTTTCTATATGAACACAAGAAGAAGTTTAAAAATTGAAAAATTGTTTTCAGGCGTTGCCTAGTATGTGAAATAATTCAGTCAGATGATTATCTTCACAACAATAAAGGTTTCAGCTCTTTAACTTCACTAAAATGGAAGAATTGAAGAAATATGGATGTTCAAACATAGGCAAAATGGTGAATGTTACACAGTGTGTAAAGTGGCCACTTAAACCAGCCAATGACAGGTCATAAGCCCTGTAAATGCCTAGACTTCCATATTCCCTTATTTAAGGTATTCTCCATCTCTGTTGTAATTTGTTAATACTAATGTTATGGTTGAAAACTTAAAAAAAATTGTGTAGTATTTTAATCTGTAGAAATTTCAAAACGTACTTTAATCCAAAATTGTTTGTTTTCAAAATGTATATAAATCTGAGTGAGTTTCTCAAATTACTTAAGGTTGTAGTATAAAAAGTAAGGAAATCATACGATTTTGCCATTTCAAAACGTCGTTCTTTCAAAATCTCGCCATTACAAAAGCAAATAAAATAAACATGAAATAAAAATAGTTTTTAAGGTATTTCTAATAAAAATATACATAAAAGTTTTGTATGACTAAAATATATTAGGTCTTTAACTTAAAAACCGGATTTTTAAATGAAATTTGAGCGTTTATTAAAGAAAATTTTATGCATTTTTTTTTTCAAAGTATTGTCCATCGGAAGTTACAACGTTTCCCTATCTTTCTGGCAATTTGTGGATACCATCCAAAAAAAACCGGTCTTAGACTGAAGTGAAGCATATTCCAGAAAGTGCATTCTGTATCGACCGAAACAAATGGAAGTCAGAAGACGCCAAGTCCGGACTAAATGGCGGGTGGGGCCGAACTTCCCATCCGTCATTTTCAAAATAGTTTTTAACGGGTTGAGCAACATGTGGCCGAGCATTGTCATATTGGAAAATCAATGTCTCGTGTGTGGTTTCCCATTCTGGCCGTTTTTCCTTCAATCCTCTCTTTAAACGAATCCGTTGTTGTCGGTACAGCTCTTCAGAAATGGCTTCACCCGGTTTTAGAAGCTCATAATACACAACTCACTTCTGGTATTCATCTTCAAACTTTTTCGGCTGTCTAGGCCGCTCTTTGTCTTTGATGTTAAAATCGCCACTTTTAAAGCGTTGAAACCACTCGAAACACCGATTTCGCAAGAGCATGTTTGCCACACAATTCTACGAGCAAACGATGACTTTTGGGGGCAGTTTTCTTTGCAAAAAGTGGCTCAGCAAAACTTCCCGCAAACGCTGTTTTTTTGCCATTTTTTAAAATTTCCCATGATTGAAAAAATATGATGCGCACAGGCAAATCAAACACTGTTGACTGATTTTGACAGCTTATAAACAGAGCTTCAAAATGACATGTATGTAAATGATTTGCTACAGCGCGTACACAAGTGTTGACATTCAGTGTCAAATTCCGGTTTTTAAGTTATAGACCTAATAATTATTTTTTGACCAGTAGATTACGCCTCTTGAAATGTAAACTAAAATAACAAACAAACAAAAACCATTGCGCCGTTTCTCCGTAAGGGTAGGCAGAGAGGATAGAACACCACACCACTCTATCATTGCATACATACCTCGCTTTCTCTACATTCATACATCTTCTCATGCACGCGAATCGAAGATAGATGAGCTTAACATGCAAATAGCAAACATGAAAATTAAGCCAAACATAATCATACTCACTGAAACTTGGCTGCAAGAACATGAAACAAACACATACAAAATAAAAAACTACGAAGCAGCGCACTCATGCAGAAATGGAAAAGGAGGAGGAGTATCCATACATATAGATAATCAACACGATTTTAAATTAGAAAATGTCGAAGCCTATAAGGAAAAAAACAATATCATTAAATTACAGGTAATAGACCCAAAACTCACAATATATGCAATTTACAGGCAACCTGGAAAAAATAAAATAAAAGACTACATCGAATACCTCGACCGAACACTAAATAATCACGGAACTGAAAAAAGCATCATTATCGGAGACCTTAACATTAATTTACTAGACACACATAACGACGTTAAAGACTACATAAATATGCTTAAAAGCAAAAACCTAAAAATTATCAACCGAAAAACTGACAAAGAATACACCAGAAAAAACCAACGAGGACAAAATTCAATAATAGATCATGTAATAACAAATATAAAACCAAAAGAGAAAATAGAAGTTTACCTTACCGACACCCCACTAAGTGACCACAGACAAATAGACATACAATTGAAAATACCACCAAACAATCCCACAAAAAGCCTACAAAAGTATACCTCTAAAAAAATTGACTATGCAAAACTTAAAGAAAACATAACAAAAATAACAAATCATCTCAATATTGAAAGTTTTAAGGAACTACAAGAAATAATTCAAGAAGAAACGAGACAAAACACAAAAACCACCATTAAAAACTATACAACTTCAACTAAAGAAGGCTGGATGACAAAAGAAATATATGACAAAATTAAAACAAGAGACCAACTGTATAAAAAAATGCAATACTTTCCATCATTTACCCAACAATTTAAAATTCTGCAAGCAGAAGTTAGAAACAACATAAAAAGAACAAAAAAAAAACACTTTGCTAGTCGCATAAATGAAACTAATGGGAACAGTTACAAAATATGGAAAGAAATTAAAAACATTACCCAAGAAAATGATACCAAAAAAACTAACATATCTAAATTAAAAAAAGAAAATGGTGAAGAGACTCAGAATGCAAAAGAAATAGCCGATATAATAAACAACTATTACACAAACATCGGAAAAGAACTAGCAAGCGCTATAGTAAATCAAAATACAACCAAAACAAATTTTAGAAAAATAGAATATGACGCAGAAATTTACTTAAGATATACGAGCAACAAAGAAATCAGCAAAATAATAAACGGGCTCAAAGATAACACATCACCTGGCCATGACAAAATAAAAGTTGTTACAGTCAAAAAAATAAAGGAAGAAATAACCACGACAATAGTGAAATTATAAATAAACATATAGCAGACGGAAGCTTTCCAGAAGTAATGAAATTAGCAAGAATAACACCAATTTACAAAGGAGGAGAAAAAAACTTAGCTTCTAACTACAGACCCATTGCAAACTTAACCATTCTAAGTAAAATATTTGAAAAAGTGCTACACAATCGATTATACCAACACCTTGAAAACCTTAATTTTATTGCAAAAGACCAACATGGATTTCAAAAAAGAAAGGGTACCTCCACAGCAATGACATCAGTTTGCAACTTTATACAAACCAAAATTGATAAAGGAAATACAGTGACTGCACTCATACTTGACTTCAAGAAGGCATTTGATACAGTCCACATAGATACCCTTCTAGATAAACTACAACATACAGGAGTTAAGGGACAAGCTCTCAAAATATTTAAAAACTATCTACAAGGAAGAAAACAGTTTACGAAAATTGAAGAACACAAAAGTGAAATAACAACAATGCAATTTGGAGTACCTCAGGGATCAATATTAGGACCATTGTTTTATATAATATATATTAACGACATAATACACAGTGACATAATGGGAAAAAAAACAATCTATGCGGACGACTTAGGAATTTTATATGAAAACAAAAATGACATTGAAACCACTAAAACCATCAACAATGACGTGCAAAAACTATTAGAATGGACAAACAAAAACTTCTTAACACTAAATGCCAAGAAATGCAATATAATACATTTCGAAACACAAAAGAAGAACCATAACATGAACATAAAAATAAACAACGAAACTCTTAAAGAACTAAAACATGTGACTTACCTAGGACTCACAATGGACAGACAATTAAAATGGACAAAACACATAGACGGACTCACTAAAGTAATGGCATCACTACAAAGCCTCTTCTACAAAATTAAAGATTTTATATCAAGAAAGGAAAAAATTATGATGTACGAAGCCTATGTCAAAAGTAAATTGAGTTACATGATCGCCTTTTGGGGAACTGGTAACAAGACAGACATAACAAGAATACAAAGACAACAAAACAAAATTCTTAAACTAACATACAACCTACCCTACCTGACCTCTACGACTGAACTGTACAAAAAAACACACCAGTTTGACATAAACTACTTGACTAAAATTGAGACCTTAAAAATTGTGCACAAAATAACACTGGGAAACATACAAGACGACGACATAATATTAGTCAAAAATGCTGACATACATAAATATAACACCAGACAACAAAAACACTATCATATTGAAAAAGCAAAGACAAACACAGGACAGTCAAAAATACTACATAATGGACTTAAACACTACAACGACCTACCTTACTACTTGAAAACTTTTAATGGAGACAAATTTAAAACCAATCTGAAAAAGCACATGATGACTGAACTAACTAGACTAGACGAGACATAAAATGACTAGACAATATTAAATTTCTAATGTAACCCTAACGGGTTTTTTAAAATTGTAAATAAATAAAAAAAAAAAAAAAAAAATAATAATTATTCCGACTTTTAACATGTCCATCTTCAAGTATTTTTTGGATTTGGCCATGCCATGTCTTTCTCGATCTTTCTCGGTCTTTCTCTATTTCTGTATCCATCAAAATTCGCATTGCAATATTTTTAGCCGTTCTTTCGCTATCCATTCGCTCTACACCAAACCAACGCAGAGCTCCTTTCTCGATTTAGTCGATAATGCTTAAATAATAATGATAATGCGTACAGTAAAATACATTGAGAAAATATAATATTTGGGATAGCAGTGAAATATAATTTCGTTTTAAAAGGGTAAAAAATATGCGCGCGCACTATTGTAAGGTGCACAGGTAACCATTGTGTTGATTACCGCCCACCTGTTGTCTTCGAGATGAATCGAGTCAATGGTATACTAGAAACATTCAAGGGATTAGTATCATGAAAACTTCCCACGTAAATGGTTGGAAAATCAGATTATGCGGTACAATAAGAATTTTACTTTATCGCTTTGCACTTCCGGAGTTCAAATTTTCCGTTGCAAATGTGGTGAATAACGAAAGTAGAGAGCGAAATTCAACGCTTGTTTTAGACTCGGACCGTGATAAAAAACTAAACGTTAACCATTCGAGTTTTTTGTCCTTTTAATCTTAAAATCGCATAAAAAAAAATAGTTTTATTGCATTTTTAATATACTTTAAATAACACGTTAAAAAATCGGCTTCCTTACAAGTATTGATTAATTAGATTGTTTTTGACTAGAGGGTAATTTTATTTTAATAAATCTATTTTTGATTAGAATTGAAGAGACATTTTATTGAAATAAACAGAATAACTTAATTACATTTTCATGTGCAAAAAATATTAATTCTTATGAATGTACAACACAATACACGTCCAGAAATATCTTATTTATTAAACGACAGAACATAATAATACAAACATATTAAAATATTATTTATAAAAGTGAACATAACAATAACACCCAAACTTCTGATAAAAGAAAGCCGTATGTAGCATCAAGCTCATTCCGTCTCAGGATTGGTTTAAATTCTTCGTCTCAGTAATTTCTTAATTCTGCTAGGACTCTACTTGGTTGAGACTATTATTTTCGGCAGTCGTAATTTCACGCGTGGTACTGAATAAAGTTGAACTTTAAAGTAGGTCGCGCAAATATTTGTGTTACATGTTTTTGAGCAGTATAAATATAAATTTATTTATGTTTTTAAAAACACTTTGTTTATACGCTGCCCTCTATTCTTATAAACTATGAACACGTCCTATGGGTCAAATCTATTTTCGCCATTATTATAACGCATTTCAGTGCATCCAATAATGTTCTTTCTCAAATGAGAGAGAAATCTTTGTTTAAAATATTTCAAAAAAATATACGAGATTTATCCGTAAAAAAAGATTCAATAAAAACGAACTACTTTGAATGACGTTACTAGTTCCTCCGAATCAACCACTAATAAGAGAGTTGTGATAGGTTTCCGGTTTTCGGTAAGTCAACTGACGAATCAGCATTATTCGTCAGTTGACTTACCGACACAACTCATCAAGGAGAAGGGGAAGAAATTGAGACGTCACACGCGAAGTAATTTAAAAAATACAAAAAAAAAAAAAACAGCACTGATAATACGATACATGAAATTTTTTATTTTGGCTTAGTCCATAATAGTATATTAACAAACAAATAAAAAACAGGCTGAATCATTTTACCTAATCATATCCAGACGAAAATACAATTATTTTATTTGAAATAGGCGCACGCGCATAAATTATCCACGTCTCAAGTAAAACTGATTCAAACTCACAAGAGTTTTATGTATCACTATTTGATTGTGATGTACATACACAGTTGATAGCTTCCAACAAGCAGGCCTATAAAATAATGTAGTAAAACGACGAAAATTAAAGTGAAAATGGCGGCGGTCGACAAGTCATGCGACGAAACCAATCAACTGTGGGTCCACTTGAGTGGGTTGGCAGATGGAAACATTTTCGCCATATATCCCAGGATCCTGGAGGAAATCTTCCGCCAGGAAGAGCTGATGAGGGAAGATGATTTGCGCCCGGAGTTGGAGACCCTTGTGCTGCCCAGCGATATGGAGTTCAGGCTGAAAATCTATTTCAGGCTGGTGGAAAAGCAGCGAGAAATGGATGAGTAAGTGATCATTTAATTATGTGAATTGTCATATGTCAGTTTCTTGCTTCTAGCTTCAAAAACGTATTAGGGCCAGTTGCAGCAAAAAATAAGTTGAAAATAAATCATTATTTCGTTTTCGTCGATTTCGTCGATTTATTTCGTCGATTTATTTCGTTTTACAAAATGAGTTGCTTTATTTTAAGTTTTTTCAGGCAACCTGTTTTGTCCATTTTGAGGAAAACGTAACATCTATTTAGTGACCCACCGAAAGTAGATTTTCAGTCCAAATACAAACCGAAACCGAATATCAGCTTGTTTTCTAGTTTCGGTCAAAACCGCAGTCGAGACTCGCCGAAACTGAAACTTTGGTTGGTGGACGGTTACTACGATTATTTAACTTTTAAAACTTAACTTCGTTCGGTGCTGCCCTAAAATGTTGTTTAACACAAGCATCATACACAGCTAGGATAAGTGCCCGAGGGTAGTTTACACATACATCGCAGTCGATAAATAATTTTTCACACCACTGTGTAATTCTGTCTATCCGAATAAGATAAAAATCTAAAAAGCTGTAAGGATCTAATCCGGTTTCATAAAATTTGAGGAGCCTGTTATGCTGGTTGCCTGACTCCCATTTGGAGGCGTTTCGCATTAAGTTCGTATAGTTTTTCATATTTTCACCATGCATGCGATAGAGGAGTCTGGAAATTTTGTCGTTCCAATTCGTCCCAACTCAACACAGGACTTTTGGTTCCATAGAGGGGAGCTTATGTCTCAAAAAATGTGTAATAAACTGTAAGTAAACAAATAAATTAAAAAAAATAAAAATTGGGGTAATTTTTTGATGAGATATATTATATTAAAATCTAGAAAATTGGATTATAATAATTACTGATTACAAACCATAAAATAAATATATTGTTTTTATTTAACAGCATGTACTAATTAAATATAAGACACAGATAATGATAAAAGTTATATTAGGTATAAATAATTTAAAATTCGTCTATGTCAAATTCTCCGCATAAATTTATCGTTAGGAACACAAAGGTATACCATTTTAATGATAGGTTTGCCAAGCAAACGGGTTTTTTACGCGTGTGAATGTATACAATTTGCATTATTTTATTATGGCGTGATAATAAAGGTAAAACTTCGTCTGAAAAATGCGAAAGTTTTAAAACCAACCATCAGCAAGTTGGAGAAGTTTTTCACAAATATCGGCACGTGAAGGCATTTTCTATTTTGTGAATAGTTGACAGTCGCGCGAGCTTTCTAGTTTGTAGTTTAGCGTGCGTGGTCGGAGTGTTAGCTTCACGCCGTGCGTGAGTTAAGCCTATTACACGATACAGAACCACTTAGGGTGGCCGTTTGTAAGTAAATTGAACTAGGGTAGAGGTAAAGAAGCGTATTACCGCTGGATGATCGGCGCGTGGACTGATTTAATGTAATAAATTGAAGTTCCAACATTATCTTGGAAAGGTTTTTAGAGAAAAGATGATAATGTGATCACTTAAACCAGTCAATGACAGGCATAAGTCCTGTGATTGACGACACTTCCGTATTTTTTTGCACCACATCAGGCCAGGAGGCCCAGTTACAGCGGTGAGTTACAGCAGAGAGCACCTAGGCTCGAAAATCACACAAGGATCCTATGTACAATGTGCAGATATCACGCATTGAAAATATTCAAAAGAAATTCGTAAAGTATTTGTGTTTCCGGTTGAAACTTGAGTTTAAATCCGATCAATATATTCAAACATGTAAAAAACATCACCCATTACCTCTGGAAAAACGTCGTGAAACAGCTGATATAATTTATCTACTGAAAATTGCCTCAGGTTCGATTTACTGTCCTGAACTACTATGAAAACTCTTTTTTAATGTTCCTTCCAAAGTTCTAAGGAATAACCTTCTTCTTCATATACCTCTTGTTTCATCTAATTATAGGCAAAATTCATATTTGTGGCGAACTTTAAATAATTTTAATGTAATAACAAAATCATTAAACATGGATTTATTTGCAAATAAACATAATGACGTGCGGCGTTTGCTTTTGAAATAATTCGTAGTATTTTTTATTTTCTTTTGGATTTAAATTAGATTACTGTCATTACTGTTCATTTTATGTTCGAGAATCTTTTTTAACTTACAGTGATGCTACTTGTGAAAACCTGTAATTAGATTATTTGTAATTTGTTTTGTTTTATATTTAAGATAAATATAACTATTGGTTATCCAAATAAATAATAATAAAAAAAACTTGCTTTCACCCCGGTGAACCCGCAACCTTTCGTGCGTGGGCCAAGTATCTTAGCCATTACATTACGAAGGTTGCCAAAAGTGTCTCCTAAAATGTATATGTTTGTTGTTTACCCATGTCCAGACGGATAAAGAAAACAGTTATGTGTGTGATTCAGATACCAGAATCATGGATAAATGTTTTTGACTCGATGGATACTTTAAGTAAAAATAGTGAAACTGAAAATAGAGTGGAGATAATATGTTCGACGCGTTATTCTACAATGCTTGAGGCCCTGTGCTTTGATTATGAACGCTATCTTCATTTGTATATATCGAGACGGTATACTTAACTTCTGTACTATCTGTATCTTACCTCGGTATGTTCTACCTACTTGTCATATCCACATTATTTGATCGAAACAAGCCAATGGAATGACCGCAAACAATTAGTCCGCGTTCCTTACGTCATTAACATTTAAAATAGTTCTCATTTATATTTTAAATAGGCTTCTAGTAAAAAGTGCTCACTTCAAAGCGGTTATAAACTCCAATAAATCTCAATTCAAGCAAGAAATGCTCGCTTGAACATGAATTTTGTATGACTTTTGGAAATCACCTAGACGGTACGCTTAACGATCGTCTGTATGTATCTACCGATCGACTACAAAGCCGGCTCCTTTAACGTCTCGATACGTACACTCGAAAAGATAGTAAAACAGATGGAAACAATGTAATAACTAAATTATTTTTTTAGAGTGGTAACTTTCTAACGCCTAGATACTCTAATTTGTTACTAGGACAGAACCTAGCGACATCATTTTTAAATCTAGGCGTTTGTTTTATTAAAGTGACAGTTATGTCGGAATTTAATTCGACTTCAAAACTTACTTATTTTTCTCTCATATTTTTAATAGTGTTTTAAGAAAAAAAGTGCCAACCTCAAAACGAATAAAAAAATGATTAAATCATAATTAAAGGAAAATTGCTCTGTGGAACAAAATTTTTAACACTTTAAATACGTAGATAAACGAATCGAGGGGTTCTAGACCTGTCGGTATAAACCGATGTACTTACATCAAAACTTGATGGTGGGAGTATCGGTAGTGTACCTTTATAGTCGGTCGAGAGACTTTTATCTTCAACTATGACGCAATGGCTACCTCTATGTTGAACAATATTACTTTAGACCTTGTCATTTTTCACGTCTCTGAGGGAGTTTTTCGTTACAAGATTCTCTTACTTATTTAACATATTATTCTCTGGATATTATGTATACTTATGTGTTATTTTTATATACAACTAATTTTACCTTATTATTTTAATTATTCCTATATGTATGAATTAAGATATTCCATTTTGTAATGTACATATATATGAATAAATAAAATTGAAAATTGAAATAAAGCGTAAAACTGATTACTTTCCTTTCATATATCATAGGATTGAGATAAGCTGGCGCGCATTGGTACCCGCGTGCCACATGCACTTTCAGACGCGGATAAGGGTATTATGTAAAAAATGTTTTAAGGAACAAAATGTTTTGGTATTGGTACCTAGAAAAGTTTTTTTTTTTTTAATTAAAAAAAAACTAAATTAACGTTGAGTTAACTCTTGTGTGTCTGTGATGTCACACTAGTCGACATAGGACACAAGATTTGATATATCTCTCTTATTTTTTTAAATGATGAATTCGTATTTTTTGTAATCTTCAAATGGACGTTTTCACACCCGATTTGGAAAGTAAAATTTGTATCACTATGCTATATGTAAATACAAAAAATATTTAACCTTGCTACGCGAAGCATGAATGTTCGCTAATTTAGCAACACATATATACAGATACCTTATACAAGACAGAGCACGAAGCTAGAAGTCATAACTAGGAAGACTGAGACGCTGTTCTGCGGTGGGTGTCATCTAAAACAGATTTAGTCTTCAGTCGGTTAATGACAATGATGGGGGACGCACGCGCGTAACACGAGCGGCGTATTTGTGATTTTCAATTTATTTTGCTATAACAGGATTAAATTATATGTTTATTCCCATAAATTATGGAAAAGGAGTTATTAAACAGTAGTATCCACATTTTCCATTTTTTTCAAATGTCTGAACTTTAGAATATTCCGTCTTTTACTAGTGGTAACACGATGTTACATCACCGCGCGCAAAGGGATTATTTACCACAGTCTTTTAAGAGTTGCGTAAGAGACGCGCGACGGTGGAAGAAACCGTACCTTATAAACTAATGAACTTATAATTTTAATCTGGTATCTCCCCTCAACGCGTATACGTGCCAAAATATTTATAAGAAGTACAATAAAAACTTTTGTCATCATCAACAGCTATAATATTCCTGTAATTACGGTTATTAATTTTGCCCGAAAATAATTATGGCAGTAGCTAACAGAGCATATTATCTGCTTAGAAAACGACCGTAAAGTTTTACAGTTTATGGTTAAAATTACAGTGATAGCGAATTTACACACTTTTTAGAAGTATTTTGTTATTCCCGTCGTCTATATTTATGTATACTAAATAACTTTTCAGTTTTCATGGTGTAATAATACACTTTTATAAATAAAGTAAAATTATTACAATAATAAATGGAATAAAAAACAAAATGTAATTAAGTTTTTACTCTTCTATCATTGGTAATAAAATCAATGGTGACTGTTTTTTTTATTTATTTATTATAACAAACATAGAAAGGATTGAAAATGTTAAACAAAAAATTTAAAATACCTAGATTATAAAAAAACAATGAAACGCTTAGTACTTACAGCCAATCTGCCAAACAAAATGGATTTTTTACCTTTGAAAATAGACGCACTGTATTTGAATTATGCTATTTACATAAATTATTAAATAATAAAGTAGACTATTTTAACCTACTCTCCAAAATTAATCTCAATGTCCCCTTCCGCGTGACAAGAAATAAGTATTTGTTCCATCTGCCAGACTGTAGCAATAACTATGCACAACACTATTTCCTTTATCGTTCTTGCTCTAACTAAAATGCTTTTTTTTCATCTATAGATATATTTTACATGCCCCTTAATTTTTTAAAAATAAATTAAAACTCCTTATTTCTGGCTGCGATACGATCCCACTTACTGTTTAATGATGCTCACACTTACACACACCTGAACACTTACTCCTACACTAATACACATAAACACACATCTACACTTACTCTTATACAAATACCACATAAACACACCCTTTTGTTGTAACACAATTTAATAAAATGTATGATTGTTATTTAGAAACTTTGCTGGTCTCTCTTTAAACTGTATTTTTTTAATGTTACTATATCATTGTCGACTGTTTGTTTCTTTAAAATAAATACATAAATAAATAAATAATTAACATCCTGTGGTAATGTTGAACGGAGATACATTACGAATATTAAGAGGGAGCCAAATAATATTACAGAAAAACAAAACAAACAAAAAACAGATACAGGGTAAAATACAAAAAAAAAAACCAGAACATAATATTGGATTTGAATATAAATATTACGTTATTTAGAAATAAAACAGGTCTCAAAAATACTATCAAGAAAAACTAACAAAACCTTGATAATAAATTTGTATAATTTATATTTGATTACTTTTTACGTTATCTTCTTTATTCTTTATATTTTATTTTCCTGGATTGTTATTCTATTCCATCACATTTCATTGAAAATTTAATTCGTTTTACTAGGTATTACTAGGTATTTTTATTCTTGATAACTTTTATGGCTTAACGCGGGCACAGTCCAAAAAGCCTTAATAGGTTCACGAATATGTAAACGAGTGTTATTTTGAATGAATGAATAAATAAATACAAATTTAACAACAAATAATAGTACAAAGATATTTCACAAAGATAGAAATAATTTTCGAAAACTTTTATCTATTTACGGATTGTAACCCATATACTAAACACTATATGTATTTATTTAAGGGGGTTCTCTGGTTTGATGGGTTCAAAAAATTGTTTTTTTTTGCGTAAATTGTTTTCTTAATATATCTAGAATATGTTGGTAAAGGGAATTTTTAAAATTGAAAGTTTTTATAGATACAGCAGTTAGAAGAGGCAGGTATTTGGAGCGCTGGTATGAGTTGTAACTGTACTTGAAACTTTAAACGTGTTTTTCTCAATACTATGTTTTTTAAACTTTCCTCTATCATATTTTGAGAACGGCTTGGCCGATTCACTTCAAGTTCATAGGGTCGACTCAACATATATAGACGAAGTCTGTCGAAGATCCAATTTTCAAAATTTTCTTTTCATTATAGTCCAATTCGTAGTTTTTAGCTTACAAATTAAAACAACGGCAATTTTTTCAGTTTCAAATCAGCCTATCAGCTGTTTTTGTGGAGGGAGTGAGCGTCCATTATTTCGAATGAGGTGTCTTTAGACCGCTATAACTTTGGTTTTAATGAATATTTTTAGCTAAAAATTTACATGTATACTTTCGAAACCCTTATAGATAAACGATAAAAACTCCAAAGTTCTATCTCTTTATTGGTTCTCACAAAAAATCCCAAAAAAATGCTTAAAAATCCGACTGGCAAACCAGAGAACCCCCTTAAGACTAGTTATATCATTTATTATCTGTGGTTTACGAGTAACAGTTGGCAAAATATGGACTACTTATTTACAATATTATATATATTATAATATATTTTCCTTTTTATCATTTTTAAATTTTTTGTTTTTCTTATTTCTTCTTAAAATTGTATTGCTTATCAAAACTAAAATTACATTGTAATTTATGTCAGAATATTAAACTTATGTGTAAACAAAAAAATACACGATGAGTTTTTCTGAATTATTATACCGTGTGTCGTTCGTAATCTTTTCCGGCGTTTCGGTCTGCATTACAGCGTCTATCATCAGAGTTGACGTTATTTGTGTGGATATTTATGTAATGGCATGTATTAGGTGTGAACATAAGTCGTGTCCTCGTTTTTACAAACTTAAAAATGTGCACCGAAAGTAAAAAAAACGGTAAAAGCCATTCGGAAGAAAATTTTTTGCTCTACTAGACATTGTATTTTTTACATTACTAATGTTATTTGATTTAAGCCTTCAAAATTTCAAAATAGAATGACCGTAATGGGATTACTTTCACAAAAAACAGTTTACAATCTTGGCATTATTATGGACCAACACTTAACGTGGCAAGAACAGATTACTGTGGTTGGAAAGATGTTTCATCGTTTCACTGAAAAGACTGCTGAATTTTCTTCCGACCTCAACCAAAAAAAATCTGTCCCAATCTATTCTTTTGTCTTTATGCTATGCTAATTTTTGCTATCTTGACGTCAATACGGAACTCATAGATCGTCTGGAGGTCTGGAGCGTTAGCAGAATCAAAGCATCCGCTTTATTTTAAATCTCAAAAAGTATGACCATGTATCAGGGGCGAATCGTCAAAGTAAGCGATTATGCACAGCTTACCATTATATTTGACTTTAAATTATAATAATTTATAGTAACCATGTTTATGGGAAAATATATAAAGTAATTGTTATTTATCACCGTTTCAATCACCGTTTATATATTTCTACAAAAAAATATCTATGAAGTGCGCCCAGTCCATTCTCACTGAACGATAAAACTAGCCGATTACCTCAGCTTATTCTTCCATACAAAAAAGGACACTGTATTTTTCGTCTTTAACCCAAGTCGGCTTTTTTAGTACTAAAACAAACTTGCAGATTACAAATATTTTTAGAAGATTCTCTATTTGGAAACTAGTATTTCGAACATTTTTTCCGAAGGACTATTTTTCTTTGATGGGATACCGTTGACATATTTTGTATCACATAGTACAGGTGGCGTTCGCAGTGGCCGTTTTAGGCATTATTCATTTTAAAAGAAATCAACCAGTGCTCAAGTCTTGACAGTACTGTCAATGACAGATCATAATGAAAATATTTGCTAAATGTCATTGTGGTATGTGATAATAAACTTTTGTATGAGTTTAGTATTCTATTAAAATAGTGAAGAATAAAGCTACGTATATCGCGTGGTTAGTAATAATTGTTGTTTGAATTGATTTTCACAGAACCACAGAAAAAGTAGTAATTTATAATTACATTACTTACATGTTATGTAAGTACTTATATGTAGTACAAATTAATGAACATTTTTAATAGATTACCTATAAAATAAATCACGGCTCGCCACTGCCATGTATCACCCTTTCACTCCGAACTCAAGTGGCTTCATTTTTATCAGGGCATAAACTTTCAATCTCTCTCACTTCGTTATAATATTCTTCACAATCCTTGCGCTCCAAAATGTCATATTGAGAATTTCATTTACATTTCTGATCATGGTCTTTCACTTCGCTCTTATTAGGAGAGAACACTTTCCATTCTTCGACACAGCACATTATTTTTCAGATATTCCTTTTCCGTCCAAGCCGCTAGAATTAAGAATGAGCTACCCCTTCGTATAAAAAATGCACCTTCTTTAGCCACCTTAAAAAAACGCCTGAAACACTTATTATATTCCCCAGTATCCAAAACTCCTTAAATTTTAATTACGTTTTTTTTTCTCAAATGTATTTTTTTTATCTCCCTTTTTTTCCTTGGTTCAACTTTCGCTCTCCTTTCAAACTCATTATCTGATCCCACATTTTTCTCATCATTTAATACGTACTTTTTTTATTTATTTTTATTAATGCTAATACATATGTGCAAGCCCTTTCTCCCAATTAAAAAACAGCTGTTATTTTTAATTAATTAGGTTTTTTTAATATTTTATATATTTATGGTTTTTTCGTAAAAAAATTTGACCAATCTCTTCTTTTGACCAGTCTGTTTTTTGGTCGACTGGAAGATATTGCTTTTAGCTTTGAGTATTCATAAGTATATATAAATATTCTTAGTACTTGAAGTTTTAAAATAATAAATAATTTCAAGTAGATGAAAGTGAGCATATTCGACAATCCTTCTGCTCGCGTTCAATCGAGAGAGTAAAGCTGCCAAAGCTTCTTGTTATATTTGCGTAGTGTACGGTGAAGATGCTATATATTAAATACCGAGAAAACAAAAAATATGAAATTTCCGTCAAACTACGAATTCCCATTGAATTTAAATGTAATTAATTCTGAAATTATAAAAACAACTTTTCACTGTTTTTTTAAGAGTTAAATTAGATAACTATTTAAACTGGAAAGAATACGTGAAGGCTGTTGTTGTCGCTAAAATAAGCAGTTATGTATTTACGTTAAGTAAACTGAATAAAATAACCAACAATGATTGTGTTATGTCCACTTATGCATTTATATATTTTATTTTGAAATGTGTTATTATTTTTTAGTGTAACTCTTTTAATGTACAGGATGTTTTCAAAATAAAAAAATGATGTACTTATTAGGAAAATTGTAAAAGTCGATTACTTGGCAAGATGTAGGTCAATTTTTATTAGATTGAACTGATTAACAGTGACGGGCATTTACATAATGGAATTAAGTCTTATTGTTAAATGACCTGAATATTTTAGTACAAAAGAAAAAAGCCGCTTTCATACCTTCAAAAATTAAAAGGTAAATTAAAAATTCAATTTTTTGAAACAATCATTTATACAAAGGCATATATGCATGGCAGTCAACGTTTACAATAAGCTTTTCGAAAAAATGTATTAATTTTTTTTTTTTTTAAGAGTGTTAAAAGTGTTTCTAACTAATAAATGTTTCTACTATATATATAAATAAGTATTCGGAAGTTGCGATTGAATAAATTAAAATGCATTAAATGTAAATAACAAAAGCAATAGACACCATAACTAACAATACATAATGTTTTTACTTATTGTATTTTCTTAACTTTCTTATATTTTTTTAAATCGCTTCTTTCTGACTTTTTTTGTTGTTGTATTTTTTATTTAACAATATTTTGAGTTTGTACAATTTTTTGTAGACAAGGACTGGATTCAACTCCCCGGGGAGCTGTTAATATAACCATATTACAATGGAGATGAATAACATTTTAGAGATGGTAAAATAGAAGTCTAGGCATCTACAGGGCTTATAACCTGTCATTGGCTAGTTTAAGTGGCAAGTTTACACACTGTGTAACATTCGCCATTCTGCCTAGACTTCTAAATTACCTTCTCTAAAATGTTCTTCGTCTCTGTTGTAATGTGTTAGTATTTTTTATTAGTTTTTTGATCAGATTTTAAGAAATTGCTAATCCCATTAAGTCCGCCATTTAACCGTGTATATCTTTGTTTTATTGATGAAAAAAAAAGAGTGTATTATTATGAATAAAGATTATTTTTATTATTATTGTTATTATCATGAATTATTTACTCATTTGTTGTAAACTAATGAAGGAGAATACAATAATAAATAAATTGCCGCCGTGACATTTCTAACTAAAAAAGTTTCGATCCAGCACGCGTTTTTAGTATTTTTCGGGTACCACACTCGAAAACTGCAGTTATAAGTTATAAATAGTGATAATATTGCAGTTCACGATCAATTGTCTTGCAAATAGACGACTTATTCTTAAAATTTTGTACATAGTTAATTTTATGATTAAGTTGCTTGTTTTTTAAATGTACACGAAGTTTATGAGTCCTGAATGATGTGCTTCTGGTTATATTCTTCTAGGATAATTCAAACGAATTCATTATTTAATTTTCGTGATACCCCAATTGTCATAATACCCCATATTTATGATTTTCCAAGAATCTTCAAAAAATATATATGAATTCCAATTAAACGAGAAAAAAATGGTGAATGATCTTTTCGTAAATACATGGACCTAATATTTTTTAGTGGCTCCGTTGTGGCGATGGCATTGAGGTATTTAACTAGAGTAAATATGAGCGTACGAAATATGTTCCCTCAACCTGCGGCCAATCGGCATATGTTTGATAGAACGGACTTAAGCCTGTGCGAGCGTTCACCGACTACTTTTCTCCTCGCAATTACTAAAATGCCTCTTTGTACGCTTAGATACTGCACAAATCGATTTAGAATGGTATAACCTTTCACCGGTAAGTAATGTTTTTATCTTGATCAATACTTGTTTAAAATAGCTATTTTAATGTTAAAAAACGTTTTATCAATATGTTACCAGCATACCGCTATCTCTTGTCTCTGTCCTGCTGAGTTAGTCGGGCGTATAGTGAAACGATAAACAAAGGTGATGCGTATGCGGAAGGGAACAACATACTGAATAGAACTTACAGTAGACCGATGTAAACAGTCCGTGCTTTTTACTGTACTACTTGTTTTGCTTGTGAAAGTTGACGTGATATGACGTGACGATACTTGCTCCCTCCGCTGGTCATTCCTCTCCTTTGAAGACGACTTTTTACTTCGGATTTGTATAGTGTTATCTCTATATATTATATCTCAATAAGCGTTGGATTGTTTAGTTGTTTTTATTATTTTTTATTGTGAGTGGTTTTTAATTCATTTTAAATTCAGGTTTAGTTTTCAGAATTTTACTTTTATTTATTTGTGTACATGGTTATTTACTTAGGAAATTTATTATACATAGATATTTTTATATAATATGCGTGTCTCTTATTCTTTTTTTGGAAAAAAACTCATTGAGAGACAAGCATGTAACAATATTTATTTATAGACGTATTCATAATTTAACGAGATATACAAAAGCAGAATAAAAAAAAGGACATATTATAAATCAATAACTTAATATGATTTAAAATATTTCTTTGAAAGGAAAGGGTCTTTTAAAAAAATGTTTGAACTTATTTATAAGATAAATAGAATGCATTGAAAAAAGTGTGCCTTTTTTAATACTTTATGGAATTAAAACAACGATAAAAGCACAACCGCGATACTAATTGTCTTATAATCTAAGTGCAAAGGATGAGCTTTACCAAAGTAAGGTTATAGCGTGGAAAACTTTGCATTACTTTCGATATTAGTTACTTATTGCATGAGTACATAATTTTAATGTCGAAATTATTATGTTAGGGGCTTGTGAAAACATTTGTTGTTTTCAACAAGAACAACGTTTCTATTTAATCTTAGTTACAAAGTTCGTTTCATGATCGATTGCATGTCTTTCTGTAACTGGGACAAAATATTACCAAGCCAGTACTTACCTATCATTAAAGTAAGTACTACCTAACTGTAACTGAACTACTTTAAAACTACAAGGAAAATCATTAGGTGCTTGACATTTTAGCAAACTAAATGATTAAACAAAATACAATTTATCATAGTTTATTCGATTAGAATTTGTTTATTTCTGTTTTAGATAAATTGGTAGTCTAGTTCCAAAGTTTTGAATCAAATTCTCAATATTTCATTTCTTGCTTTTTAAAAAAAAATTATATTCCAGTAAAATGGCTATAAAGTGCAGAGCCAATTCTACCATATAAACATGAACATAATCATAAATATAAACAAAAATATAACAATAAACACAAATATAAACATAAAATAAAATTTTATATTGCAGCACTTATGGTGGTCTTAACATATCGCGCCATCGCTCGAACAACGGTGAATGGATCCACCTTGCAGTGGCTTGGAGAATTTCGTTATTAGAGTTTTTTAGACGTTTCCATAAGCTCCAGGCTCTTTGGCGAAGCAGGGCAGCGAAGGTGTTTATTCGTCCAGCTGTAAACATTTCAGAGGCACTGCAGTACCTAGGCAATCCGAATAATTGTCTGTAAGAGTTGTTATACATGATCCTTAATTTATTCCACGCTTTATATATTTCATCTATATACCATACTTGTAAAAGCCCTCCGCGCGTTTATGTGACTTATTTATTTATTTATTTATACTTACGCCCAACGAGCATTTTTAAGGACATATTTATATTTAGAAAATTATTATAAAGGAAAGTAGAAAGACACAATGGTATTTAGTAGACTTGGTGGGAGTGGAAGCGGAAGAGGGGTGTTTATAATTGAATTTGATTCAGTGATCGTTTAAAAGAAGACAACTTGTTATCAAAGAAATCAAGACTGGTATGTTTGTTGGCAGACCTAAGAATTCTGGGCATAGGGGAATGAAAACTATAGTTAGTTCTATGGTTATCGGTATGAAAGGGTAAGTTTTGTCTGAGGTTTCTAGTTGGGATATTTAATTTTATTGAGCTCAGTAGTTCAGGCGCATCAAAGAGGGAGTTGAAAATTTTTAAATACGACTAGGAGGTCGGATTTATTTCAACGGTCTTGAAGAGAAGATATATTAAAAGTTGTTTTTAACTCATTATATTTCTAACCTAACCTCCAGCCTATCTTTCTGAAAATCTATGTTGAACTGATTCAATATTTTTTATGTAAACATCATAATATGGAAATCAGATAACGGAGGAATAATTAAATAAATAAATTAAAATATGAAGAGTAGAGCGAAACGACAGTGAGCTAAGCATTTAAAGACAACTATGTAAGTAAATGCCAATGATACAAGCTGTAAACACATATTGACAGTATTGTTTCTGAACTGCCTACAAATCACATAATATATCTGACTGCCGAGCATTGTCATTTTGTATTTTACTTTGATGTTTGTCCATGACCTCATATACCAGAATGTGCAATTTAAACGCAGCACGAAGCCTTTTGAGGTACTTTGCTTCCGCTCTCTCGTGATCAAGAACTATTTCCATCCCGATAAAAGCGAATACCGAACATTTAATCCTTTGCCTGCGATGGGGTGCAGGAATTCATAATAAGCCGGCTGATAGTGGGTAACCCTTTACTGGTAGATAAAAATGCTTCATACAAATGTTTTTCATGCGGCACATACATAACCGTTAAGATGTGATATCTACAACATCCAATAAAAACAGGAAGTTTGTTCAGCGAATAACAAAATGTCGCCACTAGAGATTTGTCGATGTTTAAACATGAATATATTTTCCATAAAATTGTCTGTTATTTTCCGTGTATTGTTCAAATCCACACGGCACGGTAAAATTAGGAAAGACATTTATTAGACTATTTTTTATTTATTCAGAAAATCGAGTACAGATTTGTCGATCTTATGGTGTACTGGTTATTGCGTTTGCCTGGCATTAAATAAATAAATATACTAAAAAACATTATAATACAATAAATAACAGTTGATGTTACTTTATCATACCGGGTGGAATTTTTATCATTGTGTAAAATGGCCAATTCCGCGATATCACGCAGTGGGCTCGTGGTTCGCACGTGTTCAACAGTCCAGTCTCCGTGAATGTGCTTTAGTGTAAAAAAGGGTTGTGCTAGAAATTAAAATTCTGGAGGAAATTCGCTGTGACAATTGAAAAAAAATCCCACTAAACCTAATTTTTTTCCTAAAAGGTGTTTCACTAAAACCTAAATAATAAATGACTTTAGGAAATATTGAATTTAGAGATTCAAAAATAATTTTTCATACATCATCCCTTTAAGATTTTTCCCTTTTGCCTTTAAAACATCATGTATTTAGTTGAAACAATGTAAATGATAGTTATATCCTTAGAGTATCACAATAAACATTAAAAAATGCATTCAACAGGAGAATAAAGTTCCATTAAAGTATTTGAAAATTTTATTACAAAATAGTGTTTTTTTTAGTTCTTACCAAATCGTAATTAAAAATCGAAGTTGTTATTTAAGTACTTACCGACGAACGTTCAATTTTAATAATATTTTTTAATGACTACATTGCGCAATTAAATAAATTTCGAATTTCAAATTAAAACCTCTGATTAAAACCGTCAAGTGTCTAAACAAAAGCAGTATAAATGTAATTTTATTAAAGATGGCGTGTGTCGGATTTGAATAGTGCGAAATTAAATAAAATGGATAATAAAACAGAAAAATGAAAATAACAAAAAAGATTGCAGAGATTTCAACATAAGTTACAAATTATTTTAACCAGTAAAACTGAAAAAAATCAATTCATAACCCTTTAAACATGGTGATAGAACTGAGGTATATTTTTTTATGCGTCTAATTTATATATATAATATATACATACATAGAATTAAGAATAGTCCAGAAACCGCATACGCACATCAAACAGAAGGCGACGTAACTACGCTCAGTACGCAACTTCTGATTCGAATTTAACCATGCCGTGTGGTGTCCTTTTAAAGTGTAAAAATACTACTACGATCTTAAAGAAACAGGATGCAATCACATTTCATGGGTAATTATCAAATGAATGTGTATGTCACAAATGCATCACTTAAAAACTGAATTATTTTTCCATCTGACAGATTATCGAAGAAAAAAATGGGAATTTCGTTAGTGTTGCCAGGGTAGTAAAAATGTTTACCCTACTTTGCTCATATAATAAAGGAAATAATGAAAATCGAACCTCGTATTCAACAACGCCGCGGTGGACATTTGACTGACATTATCTTTAAAATATTCAATATTATTCAACATGACACAAAAATATCCGTTTTACGTAAAATAAATTTTGTTTTATACTTTAAGTTTAAAGTTCATTAATTCAATTACTCTTATTAAATGACCCTATACTTACCTACTCTGTTGTGTCAATCAATGTTTCCGAGTGCGCAATAAAATTTTAGAAAAATTAACAATTTGTTTTTTTTTTTTTACCTTACATTTGTGTTATGGTTATATTCTTCGCGATCTGACAATATTACGCGGTGACTTCAAGTATGCGCGCGGAGAAATGTGTCTAAGTAAGGGAATTATTGGACACAGTCCGATGTATTCAAATACGCTCTACGCTCCTTCTGGACTATTCTTAATTCTATGCCTCATACATTGTTTTATTTTTATTTTTATAAATTGTTTATTATGGGAAGTAGAAACACCCTAAAACCCGGAAAAGCGCCTAGTTTTATCTGCTGTCTTCGGACGTACGGTATACAAATATGGTAATTATTTTTGAAAAAACGCAAAGGATAACTAATACAGTAAATTATTTTCCAATACTTTTTCTAAAAAAACAACGAAATCGGTGCAGTTTTAAGGTTGGAAAAACAAGACAACGAAACGTCGATTAGGTCTATTTTAGTTTGGCATAATCAGTACAACGTGCAGTTGACTTTTTTTCACAGTATCATCGGGGAGACATCTGCGAAATAGTGTCAGAAAATCAATTAATACCGCATATCGTCTTAAGAATAATGACTCAACTGAACATAATATACATACATTATAGATGACATACTAGATACATAATATTGCTAGATTAGTCACCCTTTATAATTAATTGCTTGCAGCATGTAATTTCCTACAGTTATTTAATAAAATAGCAACTTAAGTACAAAAGCCGCAAAAACCAGTTTAAAATTAATAATAGAAAAAAAGCATAGCAAAAATGACTTATAATAAATTATGACAACAAACCCATAGATAGTAAATTATTTTTGAATTCACTTAGTGAATTACCAAAAATATCTATTATATCTTATGCATTGTGTTTGTGAATATTATGGTACTGCCTGCACATGCGAGAAAGCGGATTATAATATTCTGTATTCGAAGAAAAGTGCTCTGAATGTTTCAGTACCACGTAACCTATATTGAAAGTTTATTTTGCTAATGAGTGACGTATCTAGGCAGTGATGAAGGATTTTGTATAGCCAAGTAAAGTCTGTTATGTTTCTTATCATTTCAAGACCGGCCATTTAGGTAAAAATGTCAAACGTTCTCATGACTTACGACTTTCCCCTGAACTGTAGCCTATATAATAGTGCTGTTAATTTTTATTTTATTTTATTTATTTCGAATACAAGCAGATGTACAGGTTAAATGAATATAAATAAAAACTATAAAAAAATGTATACAAAGTAGGGCCTGCCATCCTATAATATGTATTCAAATTATACTACAAAAAAGCGACGACGGTTTAAAGTATATAAATAATAAATATACTTTATATTAAAATAAAATAAATATGAACAAACAAGGAGATAGTGGGAAGGAAAAGAAGGAAATCGATAAGGAGTGGTGAAGGATGATTGAAGGAAAGTAGGAGTAGAAAATTGCATTTGATTTAATTCTTAAAAGCAAGAAAGAGACAAAAAATCTATTCTGTTATTCTGAATCAAGCCTATTTTGCTTGTGTCGATTCAACTTTACTATCATATCGCAGATTCATACTCTATGATGCTTCTAACTAAGGACATATATAATGTTTTCGAACTTACAAAAGAAACATTGAAAAGACAAGGTGAATTTTAGGAGATTTAATAGGAGTTTAAGAATTTGATGTTTATGAGTACTGATTAGGATTTGTATGATCGTAGGGAAGGGGGAGTGTTTGAATAATCAGAAAGTGTTGTAATATATTATAATTTAGAAAAATAAACATTAAATAAAAAAATCAAAGGTTATTCATTTTTTACGATAGTATAATGGGGAACCTCAAAGTAATAATTATCTAGAGAAGCCTTTAAGCTCTATAAGTTTTAGTTTGGTTTTTAGTTTAACAATAAAGTGTAATGGACGGTTTCGGTTAGCACTTGCAATTTTCTACCCGAGTAATTGTTGTAATCTGTAGCTAACGTCGTGGTCAATCATAGTAGAATGATTTTTCTCCGTATGGGCGACTCTATCAGGTTATTACTCTAAGGGGGGCACAAACTCAAATACTTACAAACTAACCCCAAGGAAGATGTTTTATGTAGTTTAGTTATTATTTTATTTTGTTCAATTATTCATTTAAAGTAATAAAAATATTTCAAAACGTTTTCATCATTTGCGGCTGATGTTGGTTATTTAATAAGCTTCTCATAAAACATCTTAGAATTGTCAGGAATATGTAGGTACTTTGACTTTTTTGTATCTTTTATTTTTTTAGCCTCGTCGGCCTCGTGGTGTAATGGTCAGCGCGTTAACCTACCATGCGAGAGGTCTCGGGCTAGATTCCCGGCATGGTTGATATGAAACATTTATTCAAAAGGGTGTTTTCACACCAGAATATTTCTTAGTTCCTGGACAGATACCTGATGCGTAAGACTGATCGTCTTACCTTCATGAAACAAAAATGGTTAAAATACGCTGCTATTGGTGTACCAATGCAGTGCCCTATGCACCATTTGTTGAGGAAAGGGAATGATGATGACTTTTTTCAAATCAATTTCTAAAGGACCAGCGTGAGTTTTTTATTCTGGGTGAGGAATGTAAATTTTCGTGTTTACTTTAAAAGTATACGACAATTTACCGTCCACCGATAAATGGTCGAGTAGTAACATATCCAGAGCTGGTATTCCAAACGCTCTCGTGGCCGTATTATCTCGTGTATTTACATACAAAATACACAAGAAAACCTGTTTTCTCGTGCCACAAGAGTGGTTCAGAATAGCACCCAAGGAGAAGTTGTACTATATTCAAAGTCGATTTAGAGACATTGAAAGATTTTATTCTGCCTAGATACTTTTCTTAGCAGTGAAGTTTTTTTTAAAAATATGGTGGCCACCGTTTTTTTAAAGTCTACGATATGCACCCCATGACTCCAATCATTTTTTTAGCCTTGAATTCGCAATAAGGTTTTTATATTCTTCAACGGTTTAATTCCGATCCACCGACCTTATATTTCTATTAATAATATTATTATGTCGTTAAAGACAGAAATAAATCCGTCAGAGAAGAAAAAAGTAGCCTCGTACGAAAAAATTCTGATCGATACCCTAGTGTTTATTTAAAAAAGGACAGGACTTATGTTCATTCTAAAATAAACAAAATTTTCAACCAGCTATAAAGCGGTGTTTGAAATCTTAAAATGTAGGTCTATTCTCTTAGATAAAGATGATATTCATAACTCAAAACACTCAAAATGTGGACAAGTGACGCTTATCAAATAAGTAAATCGTTTGTATATTTCACAAATATTATTGTTATATTAATTTTAAGCGAGCAGCTTAAAGCTGATATGCTTAAATCTATTTTAATGAAAGTTAGCTGTTGGCGCATTTTCACTTTTCCGAAAAAAATCTAGTCCATTTTTGAGCCCATTGAGACTACACATTGAGATCAGCTCTTGTGGCAGCTTATTCCAACCTTCAACAACCCTATTGCTCAGGAAATACTTCCGTGGATTTATATTGAATCTAGTTTTCTCCAGACTGAGACTGGCCTCAAAGTCGAGCATCTTGTTTAAGCTTGAACATGGGATCCACATTTGGGCAGCTATAGTGACTGTAGAGTATCTTGTATGTCTTAATCAGGTCACCCCTTTCTCGACGTTCCTGCAGCGTTGTGAGACCGAGTTTCTCCAGTCTCTCCACATATGGAAGCCGTTTTAGGCTCGGTGACAACTTCGTAGCTCGTCTTTGGACTCTTTCCAACAAGTTGACATCCTCAACAAAATAGGGATTCCATACCTGAAACCCGTATTCGAGAATAGGTCTGATATAGGTTTCGTATATTTTTAGAAGCATATTCGGTGTTATATATATGAGAAGGCTTCTTTTATCAAGTAGATAATTTCATTGGATTTTTTGTTATGTTTAATGTGTGATTATAAATATTATACAGTTTTAAGAAGGGTATATTAAAAAAGGGCGTATGACCTATAATGTTCACCATTCTGCCTTTGTTTGAACATCCATATTTCCATCTCTTGACTATTGTGAAATAAAATAGCTGAAACTTTTATTGATATAGGTTAGATTCTGCCGACTTTTGGAGACATGAAGAATAAAAAATAATAAAAAAGTTTATTTTACTTATCACTATATATGTATACGAGTTTATGGTGCATATTAATATTTCTGGGTAGAATAATGTTTTCATTTTTATTCAGAAAACAAATATAAGTATATGATATTACCATTACATACATTTTTATGTTAATTAAACACATATATTTACATTAACGTTTGTCATTACGTAAAAGAAAAAAAACAATTATTTTATACATAATGGGGACGGACGTCTTACAATAGTTTATTTATTTTATTTGTAATTATTATCATTTTTAGGATAACACATAAATTACAAAAAAATCAAAAAATAAACGGTGTTTTTAACCAGCGCTACACAAAAAAATGTAAATGTAACGTTTAACTTCTTTCTTAAATATGTATCCCCGACTGCACTATTTATTTTCTTTGTTCATTTCATTAAAGAAAAATATTCCCCTGTTAGTATAATTTATTAAATCATGAAAAAAAATAATTTTTTGTACTCCCAGAAGTTACAACAATCTCATTTTGGGACAGAATAATATTTACATAAAGGTATGGTAATAATAATAATATAGTAACAAATAATGATATGGTAACAAGTAATAATATGTACATAAAAACTGAAATAAGATAGGAAGCAAATATATAATACAAAGAAATTTAAACAATCCATAATAAAAATTAAAATTATAAATTTAAATATTGTAAGAAAGAAATATCCGAGGAAAAAAAGAACTTAAAACTAAATTTCACCTTCCACGTACCTCCTCAAGTAGTAATTTTTTTAATGAATACAGTCATTTTTTGACGTTCTATAGGACTCCGGTAGCCCGTTGTACTCGCTACAAGCAAGGTACAGCAGAGACCTTAGACCATACCTTGTCGTGCGTGATCCAGGTACGTGAATATTTTGACTCTGTCGCGTATTATACTGGTGGACGTTACGATTAAAGGTTTAGCCAATATTAGTGAGAGAGTCTTTACTTACACCTTGAATCACCGTTTTTGCAATCTCATAATACGGTATGACCAAAAATGGGAGAATGTCAGTAAGTTTGTAAATGTCTTTGACATGCGTTTCCATTGGTATACAGTATATGTTTCTTATAGCTCTATTTTGTATTACTTGTATTTCCGATACACACTTTTTTGTGGCTAATCCCCAGATGCATAATGATGTTGGGTTGTAGTTGTTTTTAGTATGGGAATTAAGATATTACCACCTGTTTTACTGACGCTTTGTGACGCAGAAACACTACTATTTATTTTGTCTTTATGTATTTGAAGCAAACAATTCTTTTTAAATAACAATTTTATATGTAAAACCTTATTTAAAAAAAAATAATTGAACTGTGGGAACAGTAGACGGTTTTTTAAAAATAACTTTTAAAATTAATTTTTGTATTTTTTCGACCGGTAAAATATTTGTTTTAAAGCACCACCGTTATTTTCCGTTTGTTACCGTTTCCAGCCAGCCGACGGAGAGTGAAGTGTCCGCTCTGGACAAACTAAAGTCTGTGAGGCGCTGGTCCCGAGCCGATAGCGCGACGGATCCCTGGGCAGCGCTTAACCAGGTATTCATATTTTATTTTGTTTTTTTACCCCCATTTATAGGTTGATAGTAAATATACAAAGATCAAACAAACATGAAACAATAAATAACAATTTCAACGCTTATCAGTTCATGGTTTCCCGTTGCCTTCTCTGGTGGATTTTTCTGCCAAAGTTACCTTCCCTTAGCTGGTTGGTTCTGGTTTGGAGGCGCTGCAAATTCTCCTTACATCCTCTCGTTATCTGCTGTGATTACACCGTTGTTAGTGCCCAGGGTTCGCAACGTGGACTCTAATGAGTAGGACTAGTCAGTAGTGTTACCGTTGAATGGAACTGGGCGTTCACAGCATTTTATAGAATCACACCCTCCAGCAAGATGTGACTCACTGCGACCCTACTGACAGTTTGAACCCCCTCTGTAGTTTACCTCTATGTTCTAATTCTCAAAGTACTCTCTTAGTACCCATCCACAAAACCTCTTTCTTCTATAACTCATAGTGTCCATGCGGCTCGGCTTTACCTTCATATTACGGAATCATTTCCCATCCACCATCAAAGATGTAGCTACAGTGTGTCTGTTTAAATCACGCCTAAAGAAACATATCCTTTCTCTTCCTCACTCTCTCTTCCTTTCATTATATATTCAGCTTTTTTGTATTTATGTTCTATTGAATATGTTTTGTAACTTGAATTATAAAAATAAAACTTTTATTCGATTCGTTGGTTGTAAGAAATTGCCGTTTGGCAATAAGCCCGCCAATGTACAATTGGCATAATGTACAAAAAGTTGAATAAATAAATAAAATAAAAATAAAATAACCCATGAGGGTGGGTATTTATTTATTTATCTCATTATACACTCATAAAAATATCACATTAGGATTAATAGCTCCCTAGCGGGTGAAATTCAGTCTTTTGTCTACAAACATTCGGATGAACACAAAATATTCTTAACTTGTGTTTTTATGCCTTAATGTCTAGAATGTGTAGATTAGTCAATTCGTCACATAACTTGGAATTCTTTGGTACAGATCTTCCGGCTTTTCGTATAACTCCTCGTCACTAAAACAGTGTGGGATGTTGATGGATTGAAACCTGTTCTAAGGCATTTAAAAACACATTATTTTATATTTATACCCATTTATAATTATTATATTTATTACGAAAAACATTTTTTTTTAATTACAAAAATAACAAAAAACGTTAATTGAATAAAAAAAAATGTAAAAAATAAATAGTTGCGTTCTTATGATTTACTCAAATATTTCAATTTCGGGGGCCATTTTGAACGAAGTGTAAATAACTCACTATTAGAAAATGGGAATCAAGTTGTGGTAGATTAGGGTTCTAACCTCGGACCTCTGATCCATGAGTCACGACACTAACCACGGGATCACAACCCGGTTAAGTTTTTATTAATTTATTACTTGCCGGATTATTAATTCATCACTTGCCGGATTATTAATTTATCATTTGTCGCGAGCAGGCCGTGAGCGCCTCCCGGCGCGGCTCGCGACCGGCCGCCGCCCCTACACCGCCGCCCTCCGCCGGCCCGCCCTGGGGCCCCCGAGAGTTGGCCAAGGCGGCGCGCCTACTAGAACGCCCCGCCCTGCCCGTCACCTTCGACGATGACCACGAGATGAGGCGGGTGTACTCTCTCATTTACGACGTCTTCCGATGTGAGTTGGAAATATTTCATGACAAATGATTAATTTAAGGATACATAAAAAACATATAATTTGTTAATAAGCATTGGTACCATTCTTCTGTTAGGAATGCTCCCTAGAGCGCGTGTAGCGGTGTTTCAAAGATCTTTTATTTTTACGTGATCATCTCTTAAAAAACACCAATAGACTTTTCAAGAAGAACCGCATCGTCTGCATACTCCGAGTCGCACAACTTTAGGGGAGAGTTAAGTTACATATTCAAAGAATGAATGTATTTTATTTTTGCGATTATTTACGTGTGATGTTTCTATTGCTACCATGATTTTATTATTCCTAAAGTATATTATTATTAATGTATTGAAACGAAAAATCATGGAACTATTCTTAAATCAATTTAGAGGTGATACAATCCATTATGTGCTCCACTCGTATGATATTGCATCGGTTTTTGTTTGTGGCGAACAATGTGTGGTGTGGGTAATGCGTACATTATAATTGCGTCGGCCGCCGACAAAAGCCATTGTGGGCCTATTTTTGTGGCGAATTTTGACTCAACTTGATCACAAAAGCTTTTGTATTGTATTCAACCAGTTGGCGGTAATGTTGGAACCCGGAATGGAAACGGTTAAGTATTTTTTGCATACAGTGAGTGAATAAATATATATTTGTATAGAAAGTGTATACGGTACACGTATATATATATATATATATTGAGTCTTTTACGATTTTTTAATTTTTTTTAAGTTCAAAATAGTGTTTCCTCGCTGGAGTATCCTGTGCCGAGGAAGACATTTAACATTATTTTGAAACATGCCATAAAAACATACAAAACAAAATGAGATTTAGCCTATAAAAACTTCTAAATGAAAACGCTTTTAGCTATTATATTATACAGGGTGTTCTTTAAACCCTGTAACATCCGAAACCACGATGATCAGTATGAGCAAGCAGATATATTGACACATTAAAATAAATTGTTAGAACTAATAAAATTTTAAAAAATAAAATATTAAATAAAACAAATGGTTGCTAACTTCTGCAGGGGAAAAAAGAGGAGGAGGAGGGGGAGTCTGATACACCGTTAACCGCGCGGCCGTGCCCCCATTGCTTCTCACCTGCAGAAGTAAGCAACCGTTTGTTCTTTTTAATATTTTATTTTTACAAATTTTCTTCGTTCTAAATATTTTTTAAATATGCCAATATGTCTTCTTGCCCATCCTGATCATCGTCGTTTCGGATGCGACAGGGTTCAAAGAACACACTCTATATACATACGTATAGTATTTTTTTGTTTCGGTAAAACCGGAAAATACTAATAAATCGAAAATATTTTTTTCAGATTCAGGTACGTTAGCAAACAGAAGAGTCATTAAAACGTAAGATCAATGCGGTGATATGAGCGGTACTGTTTTTCTTACAGTTTTCTGTATTTTTAATGTAACGAGAAATTTTATTGAAAAAAATTAGTTGAAGGAATTACTTTATGATGAAATACACTTCATAATTGAATTATGTATTTAATGTTGTGTAAAATGAGTAAAATAAATTTAATATGCAGAACACGACTGTTCCCATGTTACAAATACGTATGTTAATACATATAAGCAAATATACTTTAGATACCCACATACATGTTATTTGTTGTAAGATTTGTTAAGACTAAAAATATGTGATTTTGGTTTATTTTTAAGCCTTGACAAATGTATTAAAATTTATAAATACATTAGCCACAAATGTAATTGTAGACAAAGAACTAAAACTTGAATATCAAAGTAATAAATACGTATACAAAACGAGAATATCAGATCAATATCTCATACAACATTCTCAGGGACTGAAGTTATTTAATGAACTTTCAGACAAAGCTGAAAAAAAAACTCAGACAACCTTCACAGAAGATGTTGAAAATATTATAATTTACAATAGATGAACTGAAAAAGGAAAACATATTTTGTTAAATGAATGTATCTGTAAGGATTTATAAATTAATTTTCAAAAAATTATAAAAAAAACTTACAAAACTACATATTATACAAGACTTAATATATCTCTCTTATTTAAAGTTCTAAAATCGTATTTTGCTATGATAGGCTTACATCATATTATTATTTTTATAAATTATATAAACAAATTACTATACAGTTCATATATTATACATGTATGTATCAATTTTTTTGTTTATAAATACATTTATTTCTTTTGCTGTAACAACATTACAGCACCATTTAAAGAGGGTTTTTTTTTGTTAAATTTCATAAGTGGCCGAAATTTACTCATTTACAGACGATTGGTATGAAGCGAAGGGTATGGTAAACAAGTATGTCGATCTTTTGAATTCCTTTTAATTTAATTTTTCCACCTTGTACAAATATGAATGATAATAAATTCATCTAAATTAAAAAAAAAAAAAAAAACATTTTGGTTCCTAAAGTAGTTTAGGTAAATAATTGCACGATTAAGCCGCAGTGAACTGTTAAATGGCTCATGTGAAGTTGTTTTGCTAATTTAGTTTCCGTGGCTAAATTTTGCTGAACATTTCAACAATGCAAATTGTTAATAAAATGATAAAATGCAAATTATGTTGAGAGTGATAAAATGCATTAGGTCAATTAAAATCAACACCTGAATTGAATCACGGCAAGTTTTTATGTATTTTACCATCATTTGAAGAATGATACTAATAATTGTTTACGATTCAGAAAAAAACTTATTCCTATTAAATAATTTTTAGTAAATTGTAAAATACAAAAAAATAAATTTTATTGAATTAACTCTTTTTAAACTTATTTACAGAATCCTATTTAAATTTTAAAATTCTTGTTCTGTCGTTGATTTTTTGTTTTTGTTTGATCAAGTTTTAAAATAAATTCGTTTAGTTGATATCATTATGAATTTTTCGTATTAAGTTTATTTTATTTTATTTCATAATCATGCACTTTTTATAATACAAAACATATCATTTGATATTTATGTTAATAACGATTAGTAGGCAACTCACTATTTCTCGTTTTTCAAATGTTTAGTTAATTTTTGTGTATTTTATTGGTGTATATTTGTAATTAATGAAGTTATATAAAATGTTTGAATTATAAAATTATTTATTTATTATATATTTTTTTGTTTGTAAATTTACAGATGAACTTATATTAACTAGTGTAACGCAATAATTAACAATAAACATATATTCACCTAAATTAAATTTACCTAAAAATCTAAATAATACACAAATTAATTATTTGCATCCCTTATATACAAAAAGCATTTCGCTCGAAATATGGAGATGCTTCCAGCTTGCCTGAGACTTTCTGACAACTAATTAAATATTTTAAAAGTTTTATAGTAATGGTTTATTTATTTTATTTAAAAACTTCATCTACATATATAGTTTACAAACATATGCATAAGGGCGGGCATATTGGCTTATAGTAATTTATTCCTACCTACCCAAACCGTTCACATAAATAAAATCGGTGGTATATGAACATATTGTTGGTTTATTAATAATTTCTTTGTGGAACAAAATATGGATAAAAACACATTTTTTATGAAGAGGAGTTGGTAAAGAGGAAAAAAGAAAAATTTAAATATTCAGGAAGTGACATTTCATACGTGATTTGAATGTAAATAAAGAAGGAGCGTCTCTGACATTAGTAAGTAGGTTATACTAAGTAGGTAAAAAAAATATAGCAGTGAATGGGTATTGAGAGGGTTTTCTCGGTACTAGAACGAAGAGTTAGCCCATGCTGTGATAGAGGTTGGAAGAGCTCTCTCAGATAAACAGGCGAAGTGGGATTTAAAAAAATATTGTGAAGTAGTTAAAGAATGTGAATGTGAATGTTTCATCTATGCCTGATACTGAGCCAATGTAGTTGCGTGCGATATTCGGTTATGTGGTCGAATTTGCGAAGATTAAAGATGAAACGTATACAAACATTCTGCAATCGTTCTAACTTATCAAGCAATTCAGCATGGTTCTTTTGAGTTCTAGTCAGTCTTACCTTAGGAAGCCTGAAATCACTTATATTTCTCGTTCCATACCTGTGGAAATCCTAACTGCATTGTATAATTTTTAACATATACCCAGGAAGCAGTCCGTTTTTCAACTAGTAAATATATGTTTTGAGTATTGAACTTTATTTTCTTTTTAATATCCAGAATATTTAATTTCTACAATATAAATTTAATCTTGAAACATGAACCACACTTTAAGTCCACTCTGTTCCGTTAAACTCGATTTTTTTTCAACTCTGTATCGTTTCCAAATAACAGGACAGTACAGCAATAGTACAAGAGTGCCATTAGAATCAATTGGAGTACTAATCAATATTGATGTATGTACAATGTACATTGATGAATTTTACTGTTTGTGAACCTAAAACCGAGTAAATAAGTGAACCAGGGTCCCTCTTTATTTCGTTGAGATACGCAGTAAATTGATTTATTTCTAGGCATTATATCTGTACCTTAAGGCTGAAATGCTGGAAGTCACATTTGGTAAATTGTTCAGGAAAAGGGCTTAAAGTTGTTAAACTATTTCAAATGTATCTCTCTAAGTAAAATTTAATTTATTGCTGTTGTTTTCGAATTATAGGCTTTTGATAAGAATATTTAAGAAAAAAACATCTAAAGTATGGACTATCAAATAACTATTAGACTTTGGTGTTTTTTGTCCTAACCGCCCGGTTCGCGCCCTTATTCCTCATCGGACTGTAGTATAAAAAGCAATGTAGAATATTGAATGAAAAACAATGTATTTATAAAAATTTCTTAAAACAAAAACATTAAATTACGTGCCATGAAATTTAACGACGTGATATTAATAGCAATAAAATAGTAATTGAAAGTAAACAGTATGCGAAAAAAAGTTAAGTAAAATTATGAAATTAACGGCAAAAGAAATTACAAAGTGGTTAAGTATAACCATAATTAATGTAAAACCGAGTTGTGGTTCCGTGGTAGTATTGTGGACTCACGGGCCAAAGGTCCGAGGTTCAAATCCTACTCTACCACAACTCGATTTCCATTTTTCCAGCACAAGTTATTTACGACTTTTGAGAAATAGTCTGAAAATTTAAATACTTAAATAAATTATAAGAACTCGAGTATTTATCTTTAAAAAAGTATGGTTGATTATGACAATAAAACTTAATATTGTGAAAAATTTCTAGCTGCGTCAGAGGTAGTTTGTTATAAAATTGTGGAATTTATTCGGTATCCACTGCTTTAATATCAGCAGATCGTTGAATTTTGTTGAATGCATAAATATTATTACTGCATTACTGGTGTTTTAGAACAAGCTAATTCAGTAGTGGTATATTGGAAGACTCCAATGTTTTGAGCATCAATGGTAATGGTAATTTGGTATATGTATCATAATTTTGTATGTTCTTTCTGTACGACGAACACAATGTTATTTATATATTCAATGCTTTGGTTTGACTTTGATGAGTTTCTACAAATAATTGGATTCTAAAGTTGGCATGCTGTTGAAGAAGTATTTCCAATTAATATTAAAATCGATACACCCCTCCTATTGGTAGAAGAGCTTCTGCTCTGGAATTACCAAAATCAATTATTATTGTGAAACTCGATTGGCGTTCATTGCGTGCTCTCGATAAAACCAGCGATAACAAAGGAAAATAGAACACACTAGTTTATCAGTAGATACATATCTACTATGTTAGTGTATCAAATAGAATCTTTCTAAAAGATGTTTAAAAAAGATGTACCTTTCTTATTTATTTATGGATACCAAATCGTCACCTTGGTGGTATAAAAAGCCACAATTAAAAAAAAAAAGGTTATTGATTAGATTTTACTTCTACAAAGTTCCATATGGAACGATATATTTTTCGGGATAAAAATAGCCTGTATCGATAACCGGTTCTTCAACTTTATTTTTTTTATGTGAATCTATGGCGACGTAGCATCGTTATTCTGTTTTAACATTAATTTATTTTTCCACCAAAACATTTTTACGAGGGAGTAATATTTTTTCAGATATGAAAAGTAACTTGTGACACTTGTCAGCACTTCGGCTATCCCTATGCAAAAAATCACATCCATCGTTCGCTATGTTGCGGCGTGAAAGAAGAATTTATTTTTCCACAAAAAAAAATCCAAGTGATATTCTTTTTCGGGATGAACCATTTCTCAGTTCTCCGGCTATTCCTATGCAAAAAACACGTTGACCGGTTGTTCCGTTGTGACGTGAAGGAAACACAAATCAACAGAAAAAAAAACACTTTTGCATTTATAATATGAGCACGGGTTTGATTTATTCATGATGTATATTCGATATTTTTCCCTTAGATCTTTTGACCACCGAAACTTTTAAATATTTTAATTTGCATTTCGGAGTAAACATAAATATCTAAGTAAGTTGTACAAAATTAAGAGTTAAGTTGTGTGATCGATAGACAAATCTGAGATATCCAATTTAACACTACCGCGAAACTACAATTTAATTCAAAGGTTTTACACTTTTTATTTTCGTTATTTATTTTGTTAGCTTAGTTTATGTACGAGTGTGTACATAAATAATTGTTTTTCCAAAAGTCATACTGAAAGTGAAAGCTCTCGTCTTAGTTGTATTACATATAATTACTTTATAATATGGAAACTTCGCTGGTCTATTAGATTTAAGACTAACTGTGTAAAATATAAAACTTTGTAACTGTACTGTATGTTTCCTAAATAAAATAAAATAAAATAAATAAATAAATAAAATTACTCTGACGTGAACTTAAATTTATGACCACCTGGTGGTGTAGTGGATTGCCCGTAATGCCACTAGGCATGGGTACCGCGTTCGATCCGCAGCAAGGTTGACACGAAAAACTATTCTAGCGGGTGTTTTATCACTACAGTACATTCTCAGGTGTAATTAAAGGTAAGGTAATATATTTCTCTATAAGTACGGTAGGCAGCTCGCGTTGTATTATTTTCTCATTTTAATATTTTATTAACACATGGAGTTCAGTTCACCCATTAAATTCAATAAACAATATTCTATATTCGTCGATAATCAAAAAGACGCCATTATTTCCCGCCAACACGATAGTTCACATGTATTCCGGCTCTCTAAGGAAACTATTATGTTTTCGATTTAATTTGCATGCAGAATGTATTGAGACACGTCACTAACTCCAGCCTGTGTGAGTTGCAACTTTTCGCTAGGAAACCTAACCTCTCAGTAGGTAACTATTATTTACTTAGATCGTGAAAGTTTAACCTCAAAACTGACGATTAAACTTTCCGCAAACAAACTTCAAACAAACTGGGAAAGCTACGAAGTTATATCAGGATACATGGTATAAAATACATTCACTTTCAAATTCAGGTACGCGGCTCGAACTTTTGTCACAAAATTATTCCATCAACTTAATTTATAACGTTTTCTCCCAGCTTATTTTCTTACTAGCATTTGATGGTACACAAAGCACAGCATTATTAAGTTAGGTAACATTAGGTAATATCAGGATACATGGTAAAAAATAAGTTGAATTTCAAATTCAGGTACGCGGCTCGAACTTTTGTCACAAAATATTTAAACACAAGAGGTCATTTTCTGCACCCATCACCACCTGTATTCCTGGACAACAACAGTTTAGCGGTAACTTTAAAAATCAAGTATCTAGGGCACATACTGACTGATGATTGTAAAGATGATAAGGACATAGAGAGACAGAGAAGAGCCATCAATGTCAGGGCTTCTATGCTAGCAAGACGCTTCTTTCAGCGAAGTAACGAAGTGGAGAAAATCATCTTTACTACGTATTTGACGTCCATGTATACAGCGGAACTGTGGATATACGCAAGCAGCATGAAATAAGTTAAGGGCCACATAATATATAAAAACGCATACAGGCAATTATTGGACTGCCAAAGTACCGCAGTGCCTCAGAAATATTTACAGCTGGACGGGTAAACACCTTCGCTACCCTACTAAACCTACGCTGCGAAAGAGCCTGGAGCTTATGGGAACGCCCGAAATGCTCTAACAACGCGCTTCTGTAAGCCACTGCTGGGTGAATCACCACAAGTGCTTCAAATGTAAAATTTATAAGAGTATTTTGTTTTGTATGGTAGAATTGGCTCTGCAGTCTGTAGCCATTTTACTGAAATAAAAAAAATAAAATATTTCGTCAACTTAATTTATAACGTTTTTCTAGCTTATTCCCTTACTTGTACTTGATGGTGCATAGAGCACAGCATTTTAGGTACATTAATCGCATGACATCTCGACCACTCTTCACAGAAGTAAACATTTACATTTCAGATGACTAAAGTCGACTAGGGAAGAATTGAAGAAATATGGATGTTTAAACATAGGAAAAGTGGTGATAGCCAGCAAATAACGAATCTTTAGTCCTGTAAATGCCGAGGTTTATATTATCTCCTCTAAAATGTTTTCCGTCTCTATTGTATATGTTAATCTTAATAACTTCCTAGGGGGTAGGGTTACCAAATGACAGGCTTTTCCCGCATTTGACTGGCATTTTAAAGTCTAGACAGGCGTGCGGCCGGCATTTTTTTGAGACTGGCATTTTTAATTGAGTCATCTATGATATTCAAGTACCAGTAAGAACCTGAATCTCCTCCTCCCCCATTCACGACGTTTGGGTGGAGGATAATGTACTGTTTCATTTTTCAGAATCTACCGCTTATCACTTAAGACGGGAATTTTTCTGAATAAATCAGCCATTTTAGGCACTCTACACAGGCACATCTTCATTTCAAAATGATAATTCTACTAGAAACTGAAATTCAGTCTTTGTCTACAAACATTTGGACATACTCTATTAACTTTACTGAATATAAAACCTTATTTTATTTTTCCAGAATTATTAGCTTTTTCTCGCGGCTTCTTATTATGACTTTTCCAGAGGGCGCAATATTTTTTCACATTAAAAGTATCTTGTGACACTGACAAGCTCTTCGACTGTTCATGTGCAAAATATCACGCTGACCAGTTGCTCAGTTGCGACGTGAAGGAAATACAAACAAACAGACAAACACACTTTCGCATTTATAATATTAGAATGGACACAATGATGTAATGCTTCAAAAGATGTAAATTTCTTTAATTTATTTATAGTGTACTTGAATAAAAAGAAACGGAATCAAATGGAGCATATCTATAAAAGATTCTTCAATGTATTTCAGTCAGGATTAAATTAAGCCTTATAACATGCTTTGTATTGATAAAATAAGTCTTTATGTTTGGATACCGCTCCGCATGTAACTTTACGAGACGTTTCCATATTATATAAAACATGTTATTATGCAGGATCTACATTTTATTTCGTATTTTTATTTCAAAGACAGTTGTCTGTATGACATTTATTTATTCGAAGGCTAGATGTTTGTCTTTGTTTACGATATGAAATTGAGAAATGCCATCGGATGTATAGCGTTGTTGGTTTGACAGCGATACTATAATAATGTATGGCGGATTCATAAAATAACCGAATATTCGGGAGTGATTTGTCGAAAATAAATATTCTCCTTTAACAAGAAAACAAAAAGTTATTTTACTGTTGCATAATTGTATGTGTCTGTATTCAGGCGAATAAAGAATACAGTTGTGTGTGAAATGGAACTAGAACCCGGTCGACTGATTTCGACTCGATGACTGCTCTCAGGTTAAAATCCCGTATAATAAAGGAAATTGAGTGGAGATAAGTCTGTCTCGTTGTGAGTTCGCCTACCATTCTTGAGGTCCTGGATTTGATTCCAGCAGGATGGACGTGGACGTGGCAATATTCATTTTAAACGATTTACAACTAATATTAATTTTATTCAAACTTTACAAAATTCAATGATCAAATTGCTACTACATAAAGATCCATACCACCAGAGACAAAATAGTTCAATATCATAAATGAATAAATCTGTAAATAAATGATCAGTTAGGGCTCTACTTTGGAACAACTTAATTTGTCAGCATGCGTCGCACTCCGAGTATAAACACATTTTTTTTCTTTTTTTTCTTTTCTTTTTAAAATGCACAGAGTTTCTTTGTTTCAGGTCCCGACTAGCTAGGAAATTCCTGTGTTTAGGAAGGACCTTATTTTTTACATGTGTTTTTTTTTTCTATTATTTCATTAAATGATGCTTAATAAATTCAAAGAATAATAATAACATATGAAAAAATCAATATAAATATAAATTAGAAAACATGCTAGTAATAATAATAAAAATTGAATCATAAAAATAAATTAGAAAATATGGCATTAATAGTAAAGGAATGAGACATAATTATTATAAAATAGAAAACATACCGATAATAATAAAAATTGAAGCATAAATACACATTATAAAATATAACATTAGTAATAAAGAAATTAAAAAAAAATATAAATTGAAAAACAAACCGATAATAATAAAAATTGAAGCATAAATATAAATTTGAAAATATATCGTTATTAATTAAAAATTGAAGAACAAGAAATTGTTACATGATTACAACACCAGGTTTACTAGTATGGCTAGCTGTTCCTAGATATTGTAATATATATTGCAAAAGGACACTGCAATACAGTTTACTTAAAATATTTAACATATTATCACACAATATTAAACATAGTGAGTTAAATACAGGAGTGAGGCGTATGCTCAAATTATGGCTAATGGAAAAAAGTTTTTCCATAAATGATAGTTTTAAATCTTCATTAATGTGATAGAATATGGTATAATATGTAATGTTTTCGAAATGAAATTACGATAAATGTAGGTTAAGTATGAAAAATCGAAGCAACATATAAGAACCTGCAGACGAGTTGTTTGCTTCTAATTCAGCAGGGCTTTAATTTTAATTAATTTTAAAACTTTCTGAAAAAAAAAATGGTTGCTTAAACTGGAAAATTTCATTGTTTTTGAACTGGCACCTAAAGCGTAAGACTGATCAGCCTCCAATACGCATATGTTTATCCTACCATGCGACGTGACGTTTCTTAGGCATTAAGATGCTGCCAAGGCTTCACTCGTTTGTTCCCTCACTTCGGAGTTCAGGACACTGTGGCTCGAGATTTTCAAACCAAAATATTAAAAAAAGAAAAATTGTTCTACTAACTGAGATATATATGTTCTAATCATCAGAAATTGCCACTGCCACTATGGTTGTATCGTCTCAGTAGCATGTGATGTTAGCGACCTTATTCCATTAGTTCTAGATTTACCACTTCCTCCACTCTCGTTTTTATATATTTATTTTGTTTGTGTAAGATAAGGTTTTTGGTTTGTATATTCTTATGTTATATTTAGTTCTAAACTTGCTTTGTTTCTTTGTTGTTCTTAATATGTGCTTTTATTTTTAAAGTGTCAATTTTATTTAAGTCCTAAATTAAGTTGTAGTAACTCCCGGGAATGTAATTCATACGTATTATTATGTGTATTCAATTTTGAAAAATGGTATTATTTTTTGGGGTAACTCTACTAATGTACAGGATGGTTTTAAAATTAAAAAAAGATGTGTCAGGAAAATGGTAAATGCCGATTACCTGGCAATATGCCGGCCAATTTTAATTTTATTAAAGTTATTAAGAGTGACGGGTATTTATATAATTGAACTTAGTTTTATTGTTAAATCAAGACCGTTATATTTTAGTAAACAAGAAGAAAGCCACTTTCATAACACTAGAAATAAAAATAAATCATTCAAAGAGGGCCCATGTGCATGGCAGTCAAAATTAATAAAATCGCATGCTTTTTTTGAAAAAATGGTGTTTCATTATTTGTAGAAATCTAAATTGATATCCGTATTTTTTTATTTTTAAGAAGTTGAGTTTTAACGGGTTTAATTTGTTTTAGTGATTTTACATAAGCTTAAAACCTAAATATTTATATTATTTAACATGGGAAGTCACAAAATTGGTTCTTCAAATATTATATATGATGATATTATTTTGATTATATTACAGATAAAAGCATTTTGGAAGAAGCCTTAGTGGATGTTGGATTTTATGGAATCTGCTATGAGGTAAGTTGATAGTTTAAAAACATGGAAATTATACTATTTGAATTACAAACCTTGAAAAATGTAAAATAACGTATGCGTATTGGTATGATTGGAATGATTTTTTAACACCTCATTGCATCAGGAGTATAAATGAACAGGATTAAATTCCTGTAGTAGGAATATTCTACTGCTTCTTCAGGATTCAATCCCCGGGATGATTGGTTTGTAACGAATGCTCGCATCGCTTTCTCCTATCATTCAGGTTCTCCTGTTCAACTGGCCACGAATGCGTAGTTCATAATCTTCTTTACTTTGATATAGGCACTCTCGGTAAGGTCATCCTCTAGCATTTAGTTCATGCCCTCTACAATCCTTTTCAAAATAGAAAGTAGTGGGTCTTTTTAGCCCAAAATGTAGCAGATCCAATTAACACGTCTTTTTGATACGGTGTTTTGCAAAGGCCGATATTTACCAATTCAATTTAGTAATTCATCATTTCTTCCTACTTCATTCCTAGTATTCTTTTAAGTTAAAGATTCCCACATTTTAACAGTTTCTAGACGTGTAAACCTTAAGAAATGTTATATTCAATATAAAGATGAATAAAATTAAGAATTGATATTTGAATTTTTTAATAGCTTGTGTTTAAAAAAAAAAAAAAAACATTTGCGTTTTTATGATTCTCCCAAATATTTAAATTTTGGTGGCCATTTTCAACGAGTTGTAAATAACTAATTATCAGAATTAAGTTGCGGTAAAGCGGGGTGCGAACTTCAGACCTTTGAGTCACGAGTCCGTGACGCAAGCCCCAGGACCACAACCCAATTTTTGTAACTGTAAATTATATCTATTTTTATGAATACTCGTATATTTTAAACGACGAATAAAATATTTTTGTTAATTTGCTAGTGCGTGTGATGTTTACATATAAAATGATCGACAGTTGGAACTTTCATGTTGCGAATCATAAGTACGTACTTTACTAGAATAATTTGCTTTAATTAAAACTGTTTGTTCACAAATCTATACATTAAAGTTAATTTTATCCTAAGGCTTCCTGTGCGCGGCGCGCGATGGTGTAATTTGAAAAGTTTTCGACACGTAAATCAAATTCAAAATGTTTCTTTACAGAAAATATTTTAGCAACTGTAAACTTTAATCGCCACTACTGACAAGTAAGCGTTCGACGAAAGAAGTTATTTAAAGGAATTTACTTTAACTTGCAATTGACTGCAAATAATATTTCATCGATTTGTAGGAGGATCGAACCCCGCTTTAAGAATTTTGATTTCTGTTTTCTATCTCAGTTGTTTTCTAGTTAATACATTTAAGTTAATTAAGGAACGCTAATAAATCCTTTACATTTTTTAATAAATCCAATAGGTTGGCGTGTCAATTAGAGCGTAAGTAATTTTGAAACCTTGACGGTATTTTAAGACTTTTTTAAACGCCTATCATAAAAAATGAAGCTTTTGATCGCAGATTTTTACATCCAAGGCTTCACCTAAAGGTGCCTCCGTTAACTAAACATACAGAGACCTTCATAATAATATAAGAAAGTTGATTGAGCCTATGTAGAAATTGACTTTGAATATATTAGCAAACCTGGCGAACAATTTGGCTTGGCCTTGACTTTTAAAAGGAAAATAAAAATACGAAACCCCTACATTATTATTTGGAAGAATGTTCAATATTATCGCAAATTACCCTTTAGACGACTTTTAACTCTCGAATCAAACTTTAATGCAGATGTTTCCTATTTCTTATCCATTTTACGATTGTTCTGTGTTGTATTTTATGCCATTTTTATTAGTCGTCAATCATTTCGCTCCGTCTTGTCTAGTTCTGATAGCTGATCTTTTTCTATTTACACGAATTCGATATTGAATTCTTTCGAATATCGCGTGATAAACTTGAATCAAGTTCTCTCGTATACATTGATAGGATGGAATGCTATTTAACATGATTTAACGAAGGTCAATAACAATTTTGCGAAAAATCGTTAATAGTGTACCCCTGACTCAATTTTTTTGTAATTTTATAGGGCAGTGATGTGATTCAAAATAAGACAACGTTAATTGTTACGATTTGTTTTAAGTCTTTTTTGAGTTACCGAACATATAAAAAAACTGTTTTTTTTCAAATAAAATATGCCTTTAAAAACGCTCCTACCTAATGGGAAATAATTTTTAATACAGGTTAAAAAAAACAATTATCACTTTACAGGCTTTACATCACAAGAATATTGCCTGGCTTCTATTGCTTGATCAACAAAGACGTCGATCGGCCAAAAGAGAAATAAGCAAAAGCTCTTTTCTTGCTTTTGAACAAAATGAAGGCTCTTTAATAGCTCAAAGAAAATTTTCATCGTGTTCCGGTGCCTCAAACTCTTCAGCTGCAACTCTTGGGGACTCTGTTGTGCATTACCCAACATCACGACATTCCTCAATAATAGAAGAATCAGAAGAAGCGATGATTAAAAGAAGCAACATCAAATCTGTTAATCGAGCTGTCAAACAACTATCTCAAGATGTTGTAGACGTTGTTAATAAACCTAGGAAAAACTCATTGGATATCAGAAAAACACACGACGTGTCGTTATTAGACGAAGAAAAAAATGTTTCCAAATCAAATGCTGGTGTCGGTACTAATTCTGATATCAGAAGGTCGTTGAAAGACAATTCAACAGCTTTCTGTCCTGGTAATAACGTAGAAGCTAAAGATAATTTTATAAGCATGCGACGAAGAAGCTCGAGTAAGGTTGGTGAAGTAATTGCGAGAACAGCCGCTAAACTAAATTCATCCGTTGTTACATTACCTGAATCTACCACTACATTAGCGGAGAAATCCGATTTGCACATTTCGTTCGGTGACTTGTCTCGGCTGGACATTCAAAAAATTATGGTAGATGTAGCGGGAGAGATAGGACCCGCATTAAAGAAGTTTGACGAATCTTTGTTCGAGCATCGTGTCCGTATTTCCGCAGCCATTGCTAAAATAAGAATCAGACATCACGCACTTACGTGAGTTTACTTTACAATATTATCGCAGAAGAAGTAGATTTTTATAGAATGCCATTTAAATTGTATGTAATATGCATATTATTATGATTGTAGACTATCGGAACTTCTTCCCGAGCATCTCCGAGATGAGAGAATGACTGCATCTTTAGTGCGTGAAATTATATCTGGATGGGTTAATATTTTCAAGTCAAGGTGAGGATTGTTTTTATCCCGTCTAGTTTGAAAATATAGTTTTTTTATTACATGATGTTTTGTTTATTTTCCAGGAATATATCGGACTTATTGCAGAGATTAAATGAGATGGGATTCAGCTACTCCAGTACACGCGCTTTGGAAATGAACCAATTTCATTTGGATACTCACTGTCCTAAATTTATTTCTTTGCGTCCTCCACATAGACCGACTTTTATATCCAGTTCCTTGATTTCAGATAGCATCATCGTATTACAGGTAAACAAGAAACTTATCCGTTTTACGCGAAATTATCATTTTTTGATCGACAAACCAAAACCTCAATCTTGACCAAACCCAAATGTAACTTTCAATCGAAGATTTTCAAATGCATATTATTTAGAATGCAGGTATTATTTATTTGTAATAGACGAAGATTGAAAGTTAATTTGTGTAGTTTTTTTGAAAATGCGAATGTAGAATAATCGCTTGTTTTTTAAAGGCCAATTTTGTGCTACTAATGCCAGCAACTAAATGTTCCATTTCAACCCAACCAGGAATAGGAATTCGGGACATCATGTATGGTAACCAAAAGTGTTTTACCTACCATGTTTAAGGTTTCGGGCAAGAATTCTAACAAGGTTGAAATGAAATATTTATTCAAAGTGTAGTTTGCGATATTTAATTGTCGCTGGACCAGCACTTTAATTGTAAGACTGATCACCTTACCTTAGGATATGTATAAAAGGTGGCTGATATACTTTGCATTCAGTGTACCATTTCAGTACCCTCAGGTGCAGATGAGAATGTTAAGATAATGAGGAAAGTTTATATGTCCATACTTAGATTAAGATGGTAACTTGAACTTGAATCTAATGGCTCATATGCTCTTTCATCTAAAGGATGCTGTGCTTAGATTGAATAGGATGTTGTAGGTAACTCTACAACATAGAAGCTATGGAAATTAAAAAAATTAAGTCAAAAACTGGGCTGCTTTGCGCGCGGTGTCTTTTACGCCGACGCTGACAGTCAGTTTATGTCGTATTCTACCAGCGAATTCATAGTTAGGTTATTGTATGCTGCTAATCCAGCGAAGGAAGGTTTGGAAAGCGATACTATAAACTTATTTACGAGAGGTACGGCTTCTTTATGAAGTTGAGAGATTTTTGTCCTGCGTCGGGCCTTCAGAGCAATACGTAGGGCCTTGTTCTGAAGGGTTTGTACGAGTATTTTTTGTATGTGCGCTCTGGCCGCGTGACCTCATATAGGAGTGGCGTAACGTGGTCGGTTTAATAATTATCTTGTACATTAGTAATTTGTTGTTTGTTAAGAGCTTGCTATTTCTCCCAAGCTTCGAATATAGTTGTTTGTCCGCCTCAGGAGCGTGAGTTCTGTCTGGGAGCAGCGGCGCTGTGCCGCGCGCTGCGGGCGGCACACCTGCGCGGTGACGTCATCCAGACGCACAGCGCGTCCCCCCGCGCAGCCGCCTACCTTGCCTCGCAGCTGCGCGACCAGGGAGAGGAAGCTGGCGGCCTACTCGTCTTCGGAGCCGGGGAGAGGTGATAAACTCCCGTTGAGTTGTATTGTTACTCGTAGGTACATGGGCCATGCCATCATACCAAAAGTAAAATTAGTGTTGGCGGATGAAGAATACAGCTTTGTGTGTGAAATAGAACCAAAATTCTGGACATGTAGTTTTGGCTCAATGAGAACTCTAAGCTAAAAACCCTGAAAAGGGAAATCGAGTGGGGATAAGTTCACCACGTAGTGCAGTTGTCGTATTCGCCTATGATGATTAAGGTTCCGGGTTCGATTACTGGAATGATTGTTATAAAGTATTGTTCCAAAAAAACGTTTTATACTGCAATATTTCATTGTCCTTGGACTGGAACATGAAGCGTACGACTGATCACCTTAACTTCATGTAACAAATGATTAAAATACGCATTTGGTGTACCATGCAGTGATTCATGCACCAATTGATGCAGAATTGATTATTTTTTTAGAAAATCTGAGTATGAAAACGTCCTTCGTTCACTGGGCGTCAACAACGCTCGCGTGTTCTCCGAGTCAGCGGGGGAGGCCGGGGGCTCCGTGTGGGCAGGGGCTGTGGCGGCCTTAGCTTCGCCTCCCAACTCTTACTCGGCCGTGCTGGACCCCATAGACCTGGTCTGTAGCAGGGGCGGAGATTTGGGCACTCTGGAAGTAAGTGCCATCATCACACCAAATTCTTCCATCATCACTAATAATCACTTTGTGAACAATCCATAAATTTGAATACATCAGGAGATAACAATTTTACACCGTGTTGGCAGATAAAATACATTCAAAATAAAAAAGTCCCAGTATACCGGAAGACAAGTCTACGAATCGTGTAGGTATATTGCCGGTGACGACAAACGGACTTTAAACCATGTCTGTGACAGAGACCATAGGCAAAAAAGAAGTGTTAGAAGACCACAAAAAGATGTGTCAACGACATTGCCTCGATAGCAGGTAGAGCGGGGATGAAAAAAGCGGGGGACAGAAAGGGGTGGAAACGTTTGGAATGGGCCTATATCCAGCAGTGGAGAGAACAAAGTTGAAGAAGAAGAAGAAGTTGGCAATATCGTTTCAGTAGATTTTGTAGTCTTAAAAAACAACTAGGTGAATAAATTTACAAGATTGTTCGATTTGACGATTCTGTTCTTTTGGATTTTTCAGCATACGTATTTAAGGCTACCGGATTACAGAGAGCTTCTTCAGGCAGTCATTTTCGTTCGGCAACGAGCAACTTTTCCGTGAATGTGGGCACCACTAAGAAGACTTATGTCCTCAGATGCGGTGTGCGGTATGTGGTGGGCAAGCTGTAGAAAAATATTGACAGCATTTTCGAAACACCGTTTTTTCAGTCAAATAAACTTTAAAAGATTAATGTTTGTTGGTAAAAAAATATTGGTGGAAGTTCACGGTAATTTATTATGGAAATAAAATACTGGTTCAGTCTCTAAGGAAGTCGTGAAAACGATGACACAGGTTTACTGGTTATTTTAAATTTGTAGATTTCAGTATGACTCGTAATTTATTTCTGCAATAAATATTCTTTAACCTATACATTTTAAATATATTACTGTTGTATTTAAAAAAATGTCTCTGAGAACAAAAATATATGTAACTTGTGTTCTCATTTTTTTGGAATTTGATTAAGCTTTGCAAATTTTGTTTTTAAGGTTTTGACCGAGTCAGAGATTAGCATGGAAGGGAAACTGCGAGTGATGAAAATATTAGATGAACAGAAACGAATACTACGGCTTTGTATGTCAAAACCCCAAGTGAGTAAAAGCGACATAATCTTTCACTCATTCATTTTTTAACATTATAAACAATATTAATGAATAAAAATAATGTGTAACCTATGCCAAGGGCACTTAATCATATACTTTTTTTGCATCAGATTATACACAGAAAATTGTGGTTTTTATATAATAAAATAGAGGTGTGATGACTGTCGTTTTCAGATTCAGATGATCGTGTACGAAACACACAGCGTTTTGAAAGCGGAGAATGATGAGATGGTGAAGCGGGCGATATCGGAGGCCAACAGGGCTGTGCGGGAGTTGCATGCCACGAGGAAACAGAAGGCTCGGGAGGGCATGGCGCGGGCCCCCAAGTGTGCCACGGCCGGCCCCGCCCCCAGCGCTGCCTCTGGTCCTGGCCCCGACACCGCCACACAACAGTCGCAACAGGTTTCCCCTCAATTTTAACACAGCTTTGATCTGAATTAAAATCAAAATTAATTTTATCAATGTTCTTGTCTAAACATTGTATAATTTGTATCAGATGTAAACTAAAACATTATGAAGAATTATAAAATCACGGATTTAATATTCAATATTCCTTTTCATTTTCGTTTTTTCTAAAATATTTAAATATATTAATTAAAATTGCTTAGTTACGGCATATCCCGATAAAATTTTTTCGCAAAGGCAGAATTATCACTATTACGTATTAAAAATAAGAGTATTAATGTAAAATTATTTTTACAAAAATATTTCTTATCGATTTCGTCCAATTTTCGTGGGGAAACTGGAAGCATCTCCACTTTTTATCAAAATACTTTTTGTACATTAGGGATAAGTAGTATGAATTATACGATACATCCTTTTAAATGAGGTATGTTTATTTGAATTATTTTAAAGTGTTGTACTAGTAAGTAAATTTACGTAATTTTGTAATTTAACAAGCCTAATAAATAAAATAAAAAAAGATAATTTAACTTCATGCATGATAATCAGAGATTCTAACTAAAATACATTAAGTATTTATACATTAATCGATGCCCAAATTATGCCAGTTTAACGAGAAAGGAAATAAAATGTGTTTACAAAAGTTTCTCTGTTATCAGTGAACGTGCTGAGGATGTAACTTATACAATGTATTCACTAATGATCGGCTGCTAAAAGTAATCGAACAGAATACATTGTTATTACTCCGACCTTTTCCTATTATTATGTAACCTTGGCCAGATAATTCCACATAAATAGTTTTATGTCCATTTTACCAACTAAGCCATGTTTTAACTCACCGAGCTCGCGTGAGAATGAAATTGACAAAGTTTGAGATGCCGTTTTGATAAGACCATTCAAAATATTACAATAACTGTTGTTTATTTAAAAACTTATTCAGTCGAGTAAAAGTTTTGTGTACAATAACCCTAATGACACGAAGTATTGCTAGGGATTTACGTGATGCGGCAGAATTAATTTAGTTTGACGTAGGCTATCAACATTTTAACGACCATTCAATATTGTTTTCTGACTAGTATAACAATTCGGCTCATTTGATTACGAATTGACAAATATAAATCTTTTTTAGTCTGCAGATAGCGATTCTTCCTGTAACGATGATGAAGAAATAGACGAAGTTATGGCAAATGAAATGGGCAGAAAAAGAAAAGATTCTGAGGTTACCGATAGGTCGGGCGATGAAAGTAAATCGAAAAAGAAACACAAGCCGAAACAAGGAAAAAGCCACAAAAGCGAAAAGAAATCCAGCGATTCCGAAAGCAAATCACCAAGATCACGTAAAAAATCACCAAGGTCTACAGATAACAGTAAATCTAAAGATTCTCCACGACAACAAAAAGATACGATATTAAAAAAAGTTACGAAATCAGCTGAAGATAAAGGCGGAAAAGGAAGAAATGTAAAAATTCTTGACGAAGCTTTGTCAAAAGGTGATCAAACTGATAGGACCATTGATTCAACAGTAAGTGACTTACCAACCGTGGATCAAATACAGTCGGCTCCAATCGATCCCGATTCTGAATATAAGGACGTAAAGGTACTTGCAGTAGTCGTTACTTAATTAATTATGATTACGTGTGCATAAATAGAAGCTGTTTAATATTATTTCCATTTCTCGATAGGTACCAGACTGCGATTTATTTGAATTAGCTGTCCCATCACCATTAGCAGGAATGACGATTCAGGAACGGGAAGGGTGCTATTTAGCGTTGTTACAAAGAAAGGTAATCAAGTTTGTTCTAACATTTTTTCATTATATTTTCTCGGTATTTATAAAAAATCCATTGCAGGAGATGATTCGATTGAATGCCAAATACATGATCAAAATGGCAGAAGCTCGCGGTTTATTTGGTGGAAATACTCCAGCACCTCGTCGTCCTGCTACGACTAGAGTCAAAACCACTAAGGAGGAAAAGGAAATGAAAGTTACAAGAAAACTGTCTCCATCTCAGGTAACATATTTTTGACTGGGTAATAAATGCTGAATAGAGTTGGAGACATTAATAAGTGAGAGAACGTAGCAATTTTTGTTATTATTTTTTAGTCGTGTAATTTTAATGTATAATAAACAAATTTAATATGATATTTCATTATTATAACTAATGTAAAATATTTCTCAAAACGGATTTTTACTTGAAGGCACTCAATTGAATAAAAATTAATAAATGAGGAATTTCAGTCCTACGGGAAATTGGATACAAAAAGTGTTTTCTTACGCGGGGTAAAAATTAGAGCATTAAATTGTACTGCAAAGTTTCTTGAAAATGTACAGAAAATATAATAAAAAATATTTTGATAAAAACGCACTACTTTAAATGACGTCACTGGTTCATGTAAATCAACCTATGATCTGAGAGCTATGGAAGATTTCCGGTCTGCTTGTCGCTTCTGGACCAATGGGAAGAACTGAATGAAAATAAGCGGAAATGAACCTCTGACGTTACACGCGGAGTTATTTCAGAAATACAAAACTTTGAAAAATCGTAGCGCCGATAATACGATATATAAAAATTATTAAAAAAAAATTGACCTAGTTTAATAGTCTACTAACAAACAAAAAAAAAATAAAAAAAACACTGAACTTCCTCATTGCAATACGACGCATATGGTAAAAATTCAAATGTAAAGTTTCAATTAGTTTCACTACGGGGTAAATAAATTAAATAATAATAAATTATGAAAAAATAAGGAGCAAAAGAATGATTTTATCAGTTAAAAATGAAAAACTAGGTTTTCATAAATATAGTAAACATATTATACTTACATGGGACGGAAGCTTTTCAATAATTTACCACAAAATCTACGTCAAGAAATAAATTACGGAAAATTTAAGGATAAATTAAAGAAAAGCTTCTTGACATAATTAACATTAACTGTATTTTGAAAATAAAGATGTATGTTTAATATGTGCCTGTGTTTATAAATTTTTGTTTTTATTTGAATTTTTTTAGTGATATATTTTCTCAATTTTTAAAATTGTTTAATTTTTTATTTATTTTATTATTTTGTTTTGCATTTTTTGTTTATTTTTTATGTTATTTTGTAAACTTGCCAAATACAAGAGCCAGACTCTTTTTTGGCAAGTTCAACGTTTAGTGTTCCATTTTTTTTACTGGATGTATTGTTTATTCATCCTACTAAAGGTTTTTATTTTTAAAAAAATACAAAATAAAAAAAATAAAATAAGACTACAAACAATTTTGCCATGTTCCGAATATTCGCGTGATTTGTCAAGACTAATCTTAATATTCTTATATTTCTTCTGCTCCAATAACACACAACATACACACCACATTCCACACACTACTCTTACTCCAACATGGGCAGATCGAGCGCATAGCCGCGCCGACCCACGCGTGGGCCTCACGCGTGGGGGGCTGCCGGCCTCCGCCCCATGAGTCGGACGGCTCGGCCTCGTGCGCGGACGACTGCGCGGCGTGTGCGCGCCACCACGCGCCGCCCGGGCCGCGCGCCCGCCTGTGGTGGCGGCTGGCGGCGGCGGCCGCGGCGGGCCGCGCGGCCGGACCGGCGCCGCTGCGGCTGCCCCGCCGCCGCCGCCGCGCCGCGCTTCCCCTGCCGCTGCGAGTGTCGGCCCCGGCGCTGGACGTCGAGAGCGCGTATGACTTGAACATCGCGCGCTATCTCGAGAGTATTGCTAATATTATTTAGGAAAATAATCGGCTGATTAGAGTACATAGTAAAGGGTTTTTCAATTAGCGCGGGTAGATTTTGACGGCCCGTGGGGGCTACTTTGTTTTGATGACATCTGTCAAATCTTTTTTTAATTATTATTTTTTATTTTTTATTTTATTAATTAAATCATACAAATTTTTTTTTGTACTCCCAGGAGTTACAACAAACTCATTTTGGGACAGAAAAATATTTACATATAGGTATGTTAACGATCAATAATATAGCAACAAATAGTAATAAAGTAACAAGTAATAATATGTACATAAAAACTGAAATAAGATAGCAAGCAAATATATGATACAAATTATACATCCGCTTGCCATCCTTTAAACAATCCATAATAAAAATTAAAAATAAAATTGTTAAATTTACATATTGCAAGAAAGAAATATTTAAGGGAAAAAAGAACTTAAAACTAAATTTCACCCCCCACGTACCTCCTCAAGTAGTAATTTTTTAAATGAATACAGTTATTTATTGACGTTCTATAGGATTCCAGTAGCCTGTTGTACTCGCTACAAGCAAAGTATAGCAGAGACCTTAGACCATACCTTGTCGTGCGTGATCCAGGTACGTGAATATTTTGACGCTGTCGCGTATTATACTGATGGACGTCACGATTAAAGGTATAGCCAATATTAGTCAGAGAGTCTTTATTCACACCTTGAAGCACCGTTTTTGTAATCTCATAATACGGTATGACCAAAAATGGGAGAATGTTTGTAAATGTCTTTGACATGCGTTTCCATTGGTATACCGTATATGTTTCTTATGTATATTTAGTTACTTATGTTAAATCACCATAGCAAGTTACACAATTGAACAGCACGTTCAAATAATAAAATTTTATTATCAAAATGAGTATTCGTTAGTGCAAACGTTGTGCGCATTGCGCCCATTTTACGGTAGACGTGGTGGCCCTTTACAGTCAACTCTTCAACGTTTGGTGGCCAAATTTGAGACGACCGGTTTGATAATCAATCAGTCAATATTCATACGTTCAAGGAACACAAGATTGTCCGAGAACATCGCCGTTGTCCGTAAAAGTGTAAAGCAGAACCCAAGGCAGTCGATTCCTCGCATTGCACAAGACCTCGGCCTTTCGCAGACTTCAACTTGGAAAATATTGCGTCAAGACTTAAACCTTTACCCGTGCAAGATCCAACTGACTCAGGAATTTAACGTCCATTACCATAGACAACGCCGTTTGTTCGCTGACTGGGCTTCGAATATTTTGGAAGACGACCCCAATATTTGCCGAAAAAATATTTTTAGCGACGAGGTGCATTTTTGGACAAATGGCTGTGTTAACAAGCAAAATAGCCATATATGGGATGATATTAGCCCACGCGAGGTTCACCAGGTGATAATGCATCCTCAAATAGTTATCGTTTGTGGTGGATTTTGGGCCGGCGGCGTCATTGATCCGTACTTTTTCAAAAACGACGTTGGTGAAGCGGTCACCGTCAAATGTGAGCGCTACAGAACGATGATAACCAATTTTTTATGGCCCAAATTGAACCTCCTAGACGACATGTGGTTCCAGCAGGATGCGCAGCGGACGCCACGATTGAACATCTGCATGAACGATTTGAGGGTTATCTCTCGCAGGGGTGATCTGAATTGGCCACCATGGTCATGCGATTTGACCCCGCTAGACTTTTTCTTTTGAGGTTTCTTGAAATCACAGGTCTATGCAAATAAATCACAATTGACAGATTCCCTAAAGGTGAACATAACACAGGCCATCGCTCAAATTCAGCCGGATTTACGCGGAAGAGTCATTGAAAATTGGAATCCGTGCCACCGTAAGAAGCCGAGGGGGGCATTTAAATTATGTCATATTTCACACTTAATGGCACATATGGACCTTTCTAATAAAAAAATAATTTTGTTAATACCTCATACACAACTTGTTTTATTTCATTTCAACATCTACCCGCCCTTATTGAATAACCCTTAATATAAATAATATTAATATTTTTATTAAAATAAAAATTCAGTACGCTCGCCAATGTTCAAATATTATTTTACAGTCAAATAAATAAAAAATATGTGGCTTAGCTGAAATTCAATTTTAAGTTCATTCCTCCATTCCCTCTTCTAATATAAATACAAGTGGTTTGGAAGCTAATGGAATTTTAAAAAAATAATGCAACCTACTACAAAACGGCTGTATTAATAAAGTAAAAATTGAAATTATTTTGATTAATTGAACTAGTTTAAAAAAAAAAAAAATAATAAAAAGATATTAAAAGTGGTTCGTAGTTAAAAATGTTTATTGAATTGAAAACAATGGCCGATTAAAGAAAATATTATTATATTGGTTGCTTTTCATCTTTTTCTATGCTTTTTCTTTCGTAATTTGTTTGGAAAATAATAATAATAATGACATATTTGTTGACAGAAAAATACACATATTTTATATTTGAAGCACTATCTTTGTTCTTATTCATTACAATAAAATAAATAAACCAACTTTGTTTTTAACCGGTTTTTTTAATGTTTTAAAAAAAAAGTGTTCGAAAACAAAGTTGTTTTATTTATTATATATATTTTACGTCACATAAAATAATGGTAAACTTTATGAAATCCATTATAGTCGACCGAAATTACTGATGTAAAATTATTATGAATTTTACCTACGGAAACAAAGAAAATAAAAAGTCTTAGAAAATATATTTTCTAAACATAAATACTAACTAGTCACTTTTCCGAAGGTAATTTGAATAATAGTATGCTAAAGCTTACAATTTAACTGTTTTAGAATATATCATTTTCGTCCTTTCAATTTTGTTTATGCATTTACTTAAATTTTGGCTGATATTATTTTATTTGTGTAACATTCCATGTATAGATAGTAAACAAACTTCTTTCAAAATCAGTTAGGGAATATGCACATTTTAATTTTTCTAATAAAGTCATTGATTGTTAAGTTCAGATAATTTTTGTGATTTTTATGAAAATCACGTAGAGAAAGTATTTTAAGAGAGATAAGTTTAAAAGGTTAAATTAATAGATGTTTTTGTGTCAAAATTAACATAAACAAAATAAGTGTAAAGAAAAAAAGAGTACGTTGGATTTGCATTGCTTGAAACAATCATGAAATGCTTGAAATTTAAAATAGAAATGACTGATGTAGGCCACTAAGTAAATATAATTTATAAAACATTAAACTCTCATTGTATATAACAGACGACACTTAAAAATCTTCTGCTGATGTTTTTTTTTACCATTTTTTTTATTTTTAAAACATAGTTTTCCGTGACTGCTATATAGAATTCGAATTGAAGACCTTGTTTTGAAAATCTCAAATTTTACAAATCAACCAATTTTCATAATTGTTTAAGCTGAATAGCGCAATTTCATTAAGGATTTAACACCTCCTTTTAAAATATTCGTAAATCATAGAGTGCACTGTATGGAACTTAAGAAATTTGTAAAGATTGTATGAATATTTTAATATGAAATAAAATGCCAGTGTGACATTTAACGTTTTTAAACAATATTTGGACCTTTATGTTTTTTAATCTTTTCTTATTTATTTATCAAAAGCATACAAAAATTAACATATAAATTATCAAGTCCTACTGAACTGCATAAAATGCAGTTCGTCAGCAGGTGCTTATAGTTAAGTTCTAATATATATATATATAATCTTATCTCTTAAATTCTATTAACATATAAAAACTCTTATTATTATGGAAAAAAGGAGAAATATGTACATCGAAAATAAAAAATTGTCCATATAAAAAAAAAAAAACACAAAAAAATCTTAATTTAAAAAACCACGTTCTAACAGCCAAATTCTCAGCAGACGTCTTTTTCTTGAGACAGATAAGTTTTTTTGATTTTTAATATTTAATGGGAGCGTATTATACATTTTTGGTATATTGTACTCTAGTGTTCTTTTCCTGTATTTATTATTAAATTTAGGGAGAGCTAGTCCATCTACACTAGTAAACCGAGTATTATATACATGTTCCAATTTATTTCTGTATTCAGATAGAGACGCATGCTGAAAAACCAGCTTGGACCATAATAGAGCTCTAACGGATATAATATTTATAGATTTATACAATAAGGATATTGGAGTATCGTGTCGCTGACAGTACAATTTTTTTTCAATTAATAATTTGACCATTGAATTTTTTAAGTTCTGTACAAGGTTTATGTTTGTATTACTGGAAAAAGCCCATGAGGTTAAAGCGTATCTTATAATTGATTCTGAAAGTGACAAATAAATTATTCTTTAAGTACTATCAGGGACATAATCAATATATGCATTTTACCAACTATTCTTTTTCACAATATTTGTACATGAGCATCCCATTTAAAATGGCAATCGATAGTTAATCCTAAATATACATACTCACCAATATTTTCTAATTTATCACAATTGCAGGGTTGTATAATATTCTGATGGATACAGTAAAAATCATGAGAAATTATACAGGGCTCTATATTAAATTTGGCATTTGGTGATTTAATGTGCATTAATTTGGTCTTCTTAGCATTAATAATCAAACCTACATCATGTGACCATCTTTGCAATTGTAAAAGCTTTAGAATTATCTATAAACAGTACAAGTATATGTTTTTTATTATTAAGGTTATTATTAATACAATTGGAAAAATCCTGTAATAGTAGTTCGGTACTTTTTTTCTTTTTCAATCCGCACTGATTTGAATCTACGATTGAAAAATTTAAAAGATATTTTTTTAATTTTAATGATTTATATTTTTCGAGAATCTTTTCAAAAGCAGGCAAAATACAAATAGGACGGTAGTTACTGATCTCGGCATGGCTCCCACCTTTATACATAGGTCTAACTATCCTACATTTCAAATCATCAGGAATCTCTCCTTAGTAAGATGGTAAAATGAGCAATAAATAATGAAACGAAAATTGCGAAATTATCAGAAACTTGTTTATTAGTTGAACTCTCCATATTGAGATTTGAAAAAATATTTTGTAAACACTATTGAAAACGTATATGACAGACTATCCATAATACATTTTGAACTGTCAGAGAATAAGTGATAGTGGCGCAACATAGTGGTAGTAATGATAATTAATTATCAAACTATAATATTTTCTGTGTGGAAACAAATTGATGAGGACAATTGATTTTTTTTTTTTTTAAATACCGTATTTTATACAGTGAATTTAAGGTACATATGGACTCATAGACAGAAAATAATCAAATCTAATCAAATTATTTTGGAAAATTTGAGACATTTGAGGTTTTTAGAACGATGTCTTTATTTGTAAACAACCAATTGTGGAATATGCTTGTATTTCGTGTGGCTAAATAATAAATTATGGGAGATAGAATATATTTAAAACGTACAAATCTCGTTTTATTCTCAGAAAATGATTTTCTTTCCCAAGAACCTTGAGATGGGCCTCCCTTCCGAGGTTGATAAGATCATTCCTCCCCTGAAGATCAGGTGCAGGTGTGTTCGGAGGAGGAGGCTCCGCCTGAAGAAGCTGACGGTGCTCGTTATGGCAGAGATACAGGAGAGGAACGTCCGGAGGTCGAAAGACCTGCTAAACGAACAGAATGAGGAATATGAAAAGACGAGGGAGCTATATCTGATGGTAAGATGATATTGTATGAGCCCATTGAAGTTAAAGTGAACAAACTGACAAAATGGTCAAACATTTTTTTGCCGACCTGTTATGATAGTTTTGGTTAACATGGATGTTTTGAACATAAAGAACAAGGAAAAAAAAATATACTGATTACAAATATGTAATAAAAGCAAAAAGTTTACGTCACCATAAAATATGACACTTAGTTCACTTCACCTGCAATGGGCTCATATTTAGATCGTTATTTCTCTAAAGATACTGTTGAAGGAGTAAGGAGGTCGAAAGATCTACTAAAGAAACAGGAAGAGAAATATAAAAAGACATCAGAACTATACAAGGTGGTAAAATTATATTATGACAAGATTGTTCTTCCACTGAAGATGCTGGAGAATAACGTCAGGTGGTCGAAGAACCTGCTACATAATCTGGACGAGGAATATGGAAAAGCGAGGGAGCTGTATCTGATGGTAAGATAGTATTATAAGATAATTCATCACTAAAAAATACAAGAGATGAACGTCAGCACGTCGAGAGATATACAGGAAGAATATGACGAGGTAGGTATATGAAAAGACGAGGGAACTGTATCTGATGGTAATATGGTATTATGATAATATCATTTCTCCATAAATGATGCAGCAGGTAATCGCAGGACGTCAAGAGATACGCAAGAGAAACAAAATGAGGAATATAAAAAGATGCAAAACCTGCATCTGTTTCTATTCTGAGAATCAAGTGAAGGTATAAAAAGTATAAGTTTAGGTACAAAAAACAGTAACATAATTTAATTTAGGTATGTTTAGAGGAGGAGACTTCGCCTGAAAAAGCTGACAAAGCTTGTCGGGGATGAAATTGAGTACTTGTGTGATAGAAATTGTACAAACTGAAAATGTTTTTTTTTGCTCATACATATTTTCTAATTTCTTGACATTTTTGCTTCTTTATTTTTAATATTTATGATTCATTTTACTGTTTCATTTTGTTTTATCTTATGATTCTTGTAACTCGCATTTTGTGTAGATGTGATACTTATTAAGGATTATTTCAAAAAATAAACACATTATTTTTACAATACGTCCAATGGGCATTTACAAAAATTACACATAGGTAAGTACAAACATATGTAGTTATAAAATTATAAAAATATATCTTAAAAAGGCACAAAAACCAAAATGGCAAATGCAAAATCAAAAGTAAATCTTAGCGTTGTAAAAAATGGAAAAACATAGATATAATGTAACAGTTAGGTTAAAAAATGCGCTCAAAAAAAAAAAAAACAGTAGTTACATAATGTAATTAAGAAAAATGCTATGAAATAAAAAGTAAATTGGAAATATTAATATATATTTAAAGAAATGGCATTAAAACATTAATATTAAAACAAAATAATAAAAAATAATTACAGTGTGTGTATAAGATAATACTACAAATGGAAAAAATATTTAAAATACCCGAAAAAATTATTTTAGAAAGAGTGTTAAATAGTAATAATTTACATTAAAAACTAATAACACATTGTATGAAAAAGAAAGTTTTATATCTACTTCAATAATTAGCTTTAAACAATGTATTTAAGAACTTATTTCTTATTGGTTTAGTAATGTTCTGTATTGTTTGTATTTGTATTTAAGTTACTAGTACTCAGTTATTTTTCCTAAATAAAATAAAATAAAAATAATGCAGTATACGTTTTTGTGGAAAATAAAAAGGCAGGACAGAATAAACAAGCGAGGGTGGAAAAATAAAAACTATCTTTTTACAATGTTTTAAATATCGTAAGAAAATTGTTGATTGAATTCGGATGCGCTCAAAATGTTGAGTATTAAAATAAAAAAAATATTCGATTGTGCCTTGGAAATACTATGGTAATGCTGAAATTTCTGAAAAGTTATGCATTTTGGTTTTTAACTACGGTTTTTTTAAATACAAAATTATTTTTTTTATGCCACTAATATTGTATTTATGTTTGACTACAAAGCATGAGCACCCAGATTCTATTCCCGATAAAGCCGGGATCCAATTAAAATTTACTTTAAAAGTTGTTGTGTTTATTTAGCTCAATTTAAAAAATATATATTTGAAGTTATAATGTGGGTCTTAAAATACGAAGCAAACATTTAAGTGATATTTGTTGAATTTTCAGAAATTAAAAAGGATTCAAGAAAAGTTGAAAAGCCACCAGTACTGCAAAAAATGTCGAGAAAAAAAAGAAAACATTGATTTCATCAGAACTCTGCAATTGTAAAAACAAAGAATAAATATAATTTAAAAGTAAAAAAAGACGAAAGTTTGTACAAGTCAAACGAATTCCCACTAAGTAAATACCTAATCTGTTCCTTGAATTCTGAATATAAAATTCATATTATTTACATACACACGTTAATAAAGTTGTTAATTAACTTAAATATCGCCTGTTTTTATGTGCCAATTATATATTTATACTTACGTTTTTATTAATTGATATAGTTACCTTAAATAACACATGTTTTTTTTATATCACAATCTAATTTTATATATTAGTTTTTAGGTGGATTGTTTATCACCAACAGTTTTATTTAAACACATAACAACATAAACGGAGAACATTTGTCAGGAGAAAATACGAAAATTTAGGCATTTACAGGGCTTATAACCAGTCAGTGGCTGGTTTAATTCGCTTCTTAACGACTCCCCAGGAGGTAAAATTCAGTATTTTCTCTACCAACGTCAGGAAAAACGTGAAATATGTTAATCAACCAACTGGTCCACGAAGAAGTATAAAATTTTTGAAATTGTTTTCAGGCGTTGCTGAGTATATGAAATAATTCAATCCACTGAATCCCTTCACAACAATAAAGGATTTTAGATACAAAGAGTTACAACTCCGTAAAAATAAACAGATTGGAGAATAAAGGGAATACGTATGTTCAAACATAGGTAAAATTGTGAATGTAATCTGGCCACTTGAACCAGCCTGTATGCCTAGAATTTCATATTTCCTTCTCTAAAATGTTCTCCATCTTTGCTGGAATTCGTAAATCTTAATAACTCCCTTGGGGGTGAAATCCATTTTTTTTTTCAAACATTTGGACAAACTCAAAATATCGTAGATTTATTTTAATTTATTATTCTGGAACCTCGATAAATATTATAAGTTCGTTTTGGAAATTTTATTCCAGGTGGATGAAGAAAACAGTTCTGCTTGTGAAATAGAACCAGGACCCTTGGCAGGTGCTGCAAAAGAAATTCGAGTGGAGAAAAGTCTGTCGATAGCAGCTTTTAAGTTGAAAACTTTCCTCCAAGGTTTAGGTTCTATTTCACACACAAAAGTGTATTTTTCATCTGCCAGGACATAGAATCAAAGAACAGGACTTAAAATAAAGTATTTGCTTTGTAAAGAACGAAGAAATAAGAGATCGAGTGTATTAATTTATGGTGACAAATGTTGTGAAGACAATACTGATGGCTGATAGCTGGGCTGCAAATTGCGTACGGCTTCCGGGCCCCCATTGCAATAAAATGTTCACAATTTCAATGGTCTATATTGTCTGTATCTAGGTGGGTGAAAAAAACAATTTTGTGCCTAAATTGGTTAAGATTTCTCGTCATCAATTTTTGATTTGGAAATGTTCCCAAGAAAAATTTGACGACGAGATTCGAGGTTGTTGTAATCCAGCATCCCTGATAGAAGTGATGATGTTATTAATAAATAATTATAAGTGGATTACGGTTTGATAATGATGATGATATTTTTAAAGAAAAAAAATATTCTCTGTATGAAAAATGTGTAAATTTTAATTAAAAAAAATATTTTGTGAAAATTTTAAGTATCATCTTTGGAAAAATTGAGCATGCAAAAAATATATTTTACTAAAATATTATATTTTTTATTTATTTTTTGTGCTCCTAGGCTTAACAACTAACTTATTTAGGGATAGAAGAATAGTTACATAAAGGTATAGTAATAACCTGCCTAAAACTGAAACAGTACAACTAATTGAATATAACCAGAAATGTTTTTAATAATAGCAAAATAATAATGAATATTTGCGTATTTATTTACGGACATTGTCTATTTGTAGAATTCATAGGGTAATAATATTACACTATAAGAATAGTTGAAAACATTAAAAATAAGGCATTGACATCAAGACAAGATCTGGACTATTTATTTAGTGCTCGTTTAAATCGTTGTAAACTAAACCAAAAAAGGTCCAGATCATGTTTTGAGTTTGTAAGTTCCATAAGTAAATATATAATATTTTGAGGTGTTCTATAATATTCTGATAGCCTGTTTTATGGTCAGATGGACAGGGTAAAACAGGGTGTCTTAATTTGATTAATTGAGAATTTTGAAAGTCAGGATAAAGAATCAACGAATACAATATTGTTAATTGGAGCTTTCTCTATATTGAAATACTTTCGGATTTCTTAAGTTTTCATTATCATGCCTTGAGATATATTTATATATGTTATTCCACAAAGTTAATGATGAAACAATAAATAATAAAGATGTGTGAATATAGAGGGAGCAAAGTCCGTGAACAAAGACAGATTGGCACGGTGTTCTACCCTCTTTCCCTACCCCTGTGGAAAACGGTGTGATTGTTTTTGTTGAAATAATTATTTAAGGACGCCGCGTCCGCCTTCTTCAAAGAAAAGTGGTTGAATTAAAATTTTATTTAACTAAAGATAATTAAATAATTCAAACGGGAAAAATCTGATAAATTTCTTGTGAAAGCACTCTGGCGGAGACTTTTCGAACTACATTATTCCATATTCAAAAGGCTTTATGTAAGACGCGCTCCAATATTACATTTCAAGCTTGTAAAAAACTTTTACAGCGGCGTTCATAGATGTAGACGGTTGTTAGAATTACTTATTTTAACGATGTTAGCATTTCATACATATACGTTATCAATAATAAAATAATAAAACGAAAATCATAGAAACTAAAAATTTTGCTCTTACGACGTGCTATCGCAATTATTTTTGATATGTTTTTTTAAACTATATTTTCTTTCATTGAAAAGAATGCTAACATTCTTTTCAATAAATATAAATATATATATGGATGTGTGTGTGAGTATGTATATGTATGTATATTGAATGTGTATATATATATTTATTTTCATTTCTTTTTTCATTGTTTAATATTTACTTACTATTTCTTTTTTCATCTTTACTTTCTTCCCTATTACCTCATCCCACTTCTTTTCATCCCTGGCGAACTGTACGTTTTGTTTTTTATATTTTTGTTTTTATATGAAACATGTAATTGATCTTGTTATTTGTTGGTATTCTGTATGTTTTATTTATAACTATGACTTGTCAATTAAAAAAAAGAAAAAAAAAGCAATATAGTGCCATTATACCTATTAAAAGAAAACGGATAACCAAATAAATTTTTAGAAATTATCCAATGATGGCTCAATTCTATGTAAATATGATTAATTTGATAATAATTGTATCTAATAATATTACATTTTTTTTATGCTCCGTGGTAAAGTCGAATAACTCTAAAAATATTTGTAAAATTGAATGTCTTTGTCACACAAAAAAAAATATTTCTTTTATTTAAGCGTTTATTTCTTTCGTAGTGAGCTATTAAATAATTACTTATTATTAAAGTATTTAATTCAGTTTTGATTAAAACAATGATAAATAAATTAAAACATATAACAAGACAAACCTATATAATATAACACGTACTGCGTATAGAACGATGACGTATAATAAAAAGACACGTCACTCCCTATTTAGTTGCACCTCAGATTTAGCAAATATCATTGCATTAATATCATGGCATTACCGATAATAATTTAAATGAAGAGATAGCAAATCATGACATTAATGTAAAAATTAGTGTGACGCGGAGATCACTTTTCTTTATTTCATATTCTGTGTGACCCTGGCTGTCGCGTGTCATTGTTATTATTTATTTTTATGAAAAAGGAAGTTAAAAACATAATTTATTATAATAAAAGTAAAAGTTAAACTTTTTTTTACAACTTATTATTCATTTTATTACCGCTCGTTTATCGAGGTTTAATTATTCACAAACAAATATAACCCTATTTTATAATTTAAATTTAGTACATGTGGAGGTAACAAATCAAGAAAAGTAATAATAAGTCGTAACATCAAGTGTTATTTTGTGTTTGTGGAGGTGTAGGTTTGAAATTCTATCATTTTCACTCGTTTTTAGCAATTAGATAGAAGCAGACTAGAGAAAGTGTGATTTTTCATTATTACCGTCTTTCATTATTACCGTTTTAATTAAATTAAAAATAACACAATGATAAAAAAAAACCCGAAACTAAATATTCACTCATTCAACAAACTTCAGTGTATTAACAAATAAAACTATGTCTTTGTTCTGGCACAGAATGCTTTTCATTACTTCCGTAAAAAACTAAGGTATAATCATGCATAAGCATTTAAAATGGAACCATCAGGTTAACGAAGTTAGTGGTGAACTGTATAGTAGTTTGTATTCATTTAAAAAATAGTATAATTTCTTGCCAATCAATGTTAAGCAAACATTAGTCCAGAGCTTACTTCTACCACTCCTTGATTATGAAGATGTATGTTACTCAGATGCTAATTCTGAACTGCTTGATAAGTTGGAACCATTGCAGAATGTTTGTAAACGTTGTATTTTAATTCTTCGCAAATTTGACGACAAATTCGAATACCCCACGCAACTATACTGGCCCAGTATCAGGCGTAGAAGAAACAATCGCATTCTATTACTTCTTCACAATATTTTGAATAATCCCACGTCACCTGTTTATCTGAGAGAGAGCTCTTCCAACCTCTATCACAACATGAACTATTTACTCCTTTGTTACTAATAACAAAAGAACCTTTTAAATACTCATTCATCGCTCAAATTTTCTTGCCTCCGCTTTCACAGTAGTCGCTGCTTGATTATGGAATAAACTACCCACCAATGTTACAGACAGCCCTTTCTTTATTTACATTTTTATCAAGATTGAAACGTCACGATCTAAATGGTTGAGTTGTTCCCTTCTCCTTCTTATTTCCTTCCTATCCCCTTTCCTCTCCTTTCTTCATAGCAAAGTGTATTTTTTTAGTTAATTTTCGTTTATAATTTATGTATAAAATTATAAGACTCTGCATAATTACCTAGAATGCTTCCATGTATTTATAATATTCTCAAAATTAACGGTTTAGGTAGGTATGAAAAAATTGCTTTAAGGCAAATAAAATATGCCCGCTTATATGTGTATATTTTTTTATGTATTTAAAGTGTTAAATAAATAAATTGAATTATATGCCATTGCCATAGACTCCATTTCTCATTCTGATTACCAAAAAAAGCATTAATATTATGATGATTTACAACTCGTGACAATGTTAATACAATATGTTGGTTTTTGATCATAACTACCTTAAACGTAAATGAATTGTGAGTTGGATGAGATCAACATCCGGCAAATCGTCCAAAAGCCTTCAAAATGTCACACTGAGGCCCGGAAACGTCAGTTTGACACATCTAAATTGTGCCTTTTGTTTGTGAGTTCAAAATCACAATTTTAATCATAAATTTACCGGATTATACTAAAGCCGTTAATCACAAGTTTACTTTCAACGAAACTTTGGACGTTTTGATAAATTCTGCGTCATCATTTTTCATGTAAAGAATTGCCACCTAGTCCATTCTCTTGAAACTCATCTGACAATGCATATGGAACTGTTTAAATCAATGTATTTGACATTTACACAAATTTTTGTTCTGTTCATGAAAACAACTACAAATCAATCAATTTTAAATCATCTTATGGGGATAAGTTGCATTAAAAAAAAATTAAAACAATTATTACGATGTGGACTTGTCCATTAATGCCATTTAATAGCTCGAATTTGTTACTAAATATCGGCCAGATAGTAGCAATACGAAAAAGGTATGTAATGTAAATGTACACAACAAAATACTTGTGCAAAATGAAGGCGTGCCAGTAACGAGGTTTAGTAACAAAAATCTAAAAAACTCTGAACTGTATTATTTTGAAAGTTTTTAATAAAACACTTAAGCTAATCTTTAAAGAAAAGCTCACATTAAAGAAATAAATTAAATTAAAGATACCTGCTTGAATTTTTATTATTTACTAAAAAATTACAATTTTTAGACCATTTCCGAAAAGTCGTAAATAACTTGTGCGGTAGAGTGGGATTTGTACCTTGGACATTTGACCCGTGAGTCCACAATGCGACCACGGGACCACAACCCGGTTCGGCCTTGAATTGTTATAAGATCCTGTTTTTATATTTTTAAACAATAGACAGCGAGAGAAAACATTTATTGGAAGGGAAAATGGAAGTCCAGGCATTTACAGGTTTACAGGTCATTGGCCAGTAGCCACTTTATACACTGTGTAATATTCAACATCTGCTTATGTTTAAACATCCACATTTCAGCTCCTTTACTTCACAAAAGTCAACAGATGGATGAATTGAGAAAAAGTGGATGTTTAAACGCCTAGAAATGCCTGGCTTTCTATATTTTCTTCTCAAAAATATTTTCCCTCTCTGTTGGAACAAATTTAGATCTAAATAACTCAAGGGAAGAAATCTAGCCTGTCTGCAAACATTTGAACATTCTCAAAACATTTTTGAGTTTCATATAATTATTGACAACTCTTGATAGGATACCATTGAAATGATTATAATTTATAATTTTTAAATGATTGAATATATGTATGTCATATACTCGTACATTTGGCATTTGTGCGGATGTTGGGCCACCGGGAGCTGACAGTAGCTTGTTACTTCACCCAATGTCTGCACAGTAATTAAATGTGTGAGCTGTACTAAGAATATAATGTTGTTTTCTTTTTCTTTCTTTTTAATTTTTTTTTTCTCTCTTACTATTATATATGTATGTATATCTGTGTGGATTTAAATGTGAATATGTAATATTTTATATGTATTTTATATATATTTTTTAGACACTATAAGTATAATATAATAAATCATGTAGATGAATGCCTTGACACGGGTTGTGTCCAGTTAGGTATTCATATTTAAAAGAAGTTTTATGTAAAACGTGAAATAATAAATAAATAAATAGAAAAATTGAAAAAAAAAAAAACGAATTTTTTAATATAAGTTACCAATAAACAATACTCAAATATCTAAGTGAAAGTGTACCAAGTATTTTTAAGTGGTAATTTATGTTCAAATATAAGTAATTATATCATTACCAAACAAACGTATTTATTCAAAATAGTATTTTACATACATCGCAATAAACGTGCCGTTCTCACAAAGGGATTATTTTGAAACCAACCAAATAGTGCCGGTATATTATTTTACGATTGCCTAAAATTATAGGCATACGGCTTGGGAAAGGGGCATTCGCCCACAGTACCGTAGCGCAAGTCGTAAGATCACGTTTATTTACAAATTATTTGAGAAAAAACGAGATAAAAAGTTCCATTTTTATGTTATCTTTTTACCTAATGAAAAAACACGTCCCCCGTGAAATTTCGTCTCTTTATGTTAGAGGATCTCAAGGGTTGCAAAGAAACCGTGGTGCAAAATTGCTGGTGTAAAGTAATACTCCGTAACACACCCTTCCTCCCCCGCGACGTCGTGCCCCGAGGCCATGAACAAAATACGGGGATGAAGCCCTCTACCCCTAGCCTGAGTTTGCCACCCACGGTCAGGGTTGTCTGGGCTTGCAAACCGGCTGCCGGTAAACAACGTGAACTAAATACAACTTCAAATAGGTCGGATATTCAAAAATATTTCGGATAACTAAGCGTGATGGTAATTTTAATTTCCTTTACGTAAATATCATGTTTCTATTTGCACCCTGTGGTGCAAGGAGAACTAATTGGTACACATAATGCAGTATATTTTGATCATATGTTACACTAAGTTAAGGTGATTAGTCGTACGCCTCAGGTGTCAGTCCAGAAACAACAAAATATTGCAGTTTAAACAACTTTTCAATCTAAATTTGTTGCAACCGAGAAGGAAAATATTTTTGAGAAGGGAATATGGAACTCTGGGCGTTAACAAAGCTTATGACCTGTCATTGGCTGGTTTAAGTGGCCACTTCACAACTATAAAATTCACAATTTTGCCTATGTTCAAATATCTACGTTTCCTCAAAAATATTTTCCCTCTCTGTTGTAACAAATTTAGATATGAATAACTCCCTAGGAAGGAAATTCAGCCTGTCTCCAAACATTTGGACATACTCAAAGCATTTTTGAAATTTTTAATTTATATTTCACGTCCGTGCTGCTAGAAATCGAAACCAGAACCTCAAGAATGGTAGGAAAATGCCCCCACCACTAAATTTTGAAGCGGAATTATCTCCACTTGATTTTCCTTTTCAGAATTTTTACCTGAGAGTAGACGTCTAGTCAAAAACGCGTGCCCAGAATTCTAGTTCTATTTTACACAGAATTTTCTTCTTTATCCACCCGGACACGAAGTTTATATAAACAATCTGCATATTGTAAAGTACAAAGTAATGTTACTCGTAAATATTTATAATGTTTAGTGGTTAGGTCACGGATTTCAAGGTTGAGTGTTTCAGAGTCAGAGGTTTGATTGTTCTTCCAATTCTTTATTTAATATTTTCTAGCGTATTTATTTGAAGCAAATTATTTCTCAATAAACGAGATACTATACTAAAACCACCTAAATAGGTCCAGAACCTGATTGAGGGTTTTTAAAAAATAGCGCATTTTGAATTTCATTAAATTGTCAACGATATAATCAAAATACCTGTGCCAGTTTTCAGATTATTTATTATGTATTTTTATAATTTATTTTATTTTAGTTTGATTGCCAGGCAGGCCATAAAACAGGCCATAAGCCCTGTTAATGCCTAGACTAGAATAAAAATATATATGTTCATGTCCAAGCGCTAGTTATATTATGTATTGCAAAAAATTTCTTCAATTCTTCTATTTGTTGATTTTATTATTTGAACTATTTGTTTTGAATATTGTTCATTCCCATTCGTACTGCTGCGGATACCCTACCCTAATCAGTCTTCTAAACACATTCTGTGGTTTTGTTCCTTTTCCCTACTCTATGATTACTAAATGGAGCTTCTCGCTACTATCCGTGGCCCTGTTATAGGTCCTGTCGGATATACAGATCTGCTGGCTTCCAAAAATAATTTCGAGACTTTTAAAAAGTGTAATCATTTCGGTGAATTGATCATTTCCAATAAATTTAATTCCAGTCAGTGAAAAATTTACTCCCCTCTTTTCTCAATTCAATGAAGTGTTTACTATGTCCTTTTGGATTACCTTCTTTCAGCACAAAAATGCAAAGGCTTTCAGATTACAGAGAGCTCCCTCGGGCATCTTTTCTCGTTCGGCAACGAGCGACTTTGCTGTGTATGTAGGCACCGCCAAGGAGACTTATGTTCTCAGATGCGGTGTGCGGTATGTGATGGGTAAGCTGTAATATCTGTATATTTGCATGAAGATCTGTTATTTATTTTTGTGAACTGTTTTTGTAAAATAACAAATAAGTATAGATTGTTTCAGTTGTTTTAGCCGGTCTTGTGGTGTAGTGGTCAGAGCATTTGCTTACTATACGAGAGGTCTTGAGTTCGGATTCCCAACATGTTTGACATAAAACATTTATTTAAAAATTATGTTTTTACACGAGAATACTTCATAGTTTCTAGTCCTGAAACGTAAGACTGCTCATCTTACCTTTACGTAACAAAAATGATCAATATAGGCGGCAATTTTTATACTAGTGCAGTGGCCTATGCACCATTAGGTGCGAAAATGGAATGATGATGATGATGTCATAACCAGTTAACGGGTTTTTAAAAATGATCAAATAAACGTAAACCTTAAACAAAAAAGTACCATCCGTTTGGAAGCTCGCTCTATGACGTCTGCGTTCTCTAAAAGCGGCAGGGCCAGCAATTTTCCAATTACTTTATTCGTGATCTCGTATTTATTTATAAACTTCGGCTCACTTGAGTTTCGCGGCTTCTCATCTCTGTTAATTAACACCCTAATTATTAAGACATACATAAATTATGATGTTCGGCCCACAGTTAGTTAGAATAATTTCTCGATACTGTTTAAAACACAGTAATGACTCATTTCAAGATTGAAATGGCGACGGAATGGAAACGGATGAAAATTATACATGCTGATTTCTCTTTAATTATAACGTCGTGAAAATTGACAATAATGCTAATATTCGAACTGGCATTTTCTTGAGGAATTACCTAATAACAAGTGTTGGTGAAAATAATCCTACAATAATGAAGTTTCGCCTAAAAATCGATACTGTTTCACTAATGGAGAAAACAAACGTAAATATATCCCATCACTCTACTTTAATATCTTGTTTATTTTCATTAGATTTTAAATATGCCATTTTACGGCGAGAAGATATAAACAATAATATTTTCTTAAATACATTAAATTTACTTAAAATTGGCGATAGAAGAATAGTGTCTGATATGGTTTTTTGTATAAAGTTGTAAATAATCTTTTTGATGTTCCTGATTTTTTCAAATTTATCTATTCCTATGTGCTTAATGGCATCATATTTGCTTTAGATATAAGTCCAGTTCACACATTAATTCTCTGTTCTCGAGAATTCACGTTCTCAGGAACAAATAAATTGATGACCAAAAAATATATATACTCGTATTTGCCATAACTTTATCATCTCAGGAGTCAATTATTCTAAAAAAAAATTCAACTGTATTTTTAGTTTTGAGTATTTTCATATGTTTTTTTAAATATTTTTTAAAAAGAAATTAGGTTCTTATGATAAACCCAAATATTTCAATATTGGTGATTATTTTCAACGAGTTGTAAATAACTCACTATCAGAAAATGGAAATTTAGTTGTGGTAGAGTGGGGTGCGAACCTTTGATCCATGAGTTCACGACCCTAGCCACGGGACCACAACCCGATTAGTATTCTCTTTTACATTTTCTTTTTTTTAAAATTATTTTCAAATTGTTTATAACCTCTGTATATGTAAAAGCCCTTTGAGCGTTCATAAATCAATTATATCTCATTTTTTTAATTGCCCTTGTTTATCTTTGCTGTATGGTTTTGTGTTTTTTTTTGTTCAGTTTCTTGTACATATGTTTCTTCATATAGCTGTTTACTTGGCTTAGACCGTATGTATAATAAATAAGGTCGTGAATTTTGCCAATTTTTAAAATTTGACTTAAAAAATACTATGAATCTTATAGGAAACGCCAATTTATTTAAAACATTGTAAAAAATATATATATTACACGAGGAAACATATATGTACAAGAATCAGAACAGCGCATAAATACATGTAGCAAAGACGAACAAGGACAATAAAATAATGGTAAACAGTATATTAAATAAACATGATTTACATATAAGACCTCATGCTAAGCCATGCGCATACTTCATCATCCCACACAACTGTATAATTATATCTTCAAATCATGCATGTGTGATTCAAACAATAATTCAATAAAGTTATTAAATGCACAGATTTAAGTACGAAAAATTGTCCATGAAAGATTTTAGTATTTTTCTGTATTTATTTATTTATTATTTCACGTTTTATTGTATTCCCATGGTACGATATTTTCATATTCTTCAATTTATTTTATGAAAAATCTTTTATGGGATAACATATTGTATAGTCGTCTTCAATGTTACAGACTTACCCACTATTTGGAAAGTAACGAAAATTAAAATTTTATAAATGATTTTATTATGATCTCCATCTCGTTCTACTTTTTTTTGTTTATTTTTCCATACAAATATTTACATAGGATTTTAATTACAAAAATTCACTTTAAAAATACATTTTAAAATTAAGCTATAACATAATTCGGAAAAAATGCCCACAAAGACTTCAACGTCTGAGCGTGGGCCATTCTTTTTTTAATGATTTAAAAGTTTAATGCATATAAATATATGGTATGACATAACAATGAAGAAAGAAAAAAAAAAGCAAACAAGATAAACATATGCTGATCGAACAAAAGACAGGATTTATTTGCAGTATTTCATTATAATTTATTTTTATTTTTAAATAAGGTGTCTATCCCTCATGACTGAGGATGGCGGCTGCTTTCCATATTTTTTTTGTGGTTTGCCTTCAGGTAGTCTTGTTCTGGGCAGAGCGGGGACTATCAGTCGCTGAAGACCCCAGCGTAGATTTAATTAAGTCGCTCCAACGGGTAGGCGAGTTACCTTTGGATCATCTTCCCCCTACTCCGCCCATCGCAAAAAGCTTTTCGAGTCTGTTTAGTTCTCTCCTGGCAAACAAACAGGAAAACCATCACGCCGTTTCCCAGTAGGGATAGAGAGAAAGGATAGAGCGCCACATGACTCTGTCTTTGCATACAGACCTCGCTTCCACATTCATACATCTTCTCATGAACGCACGACGATAATTCCTATTCTTGACATGTCCATCTTCAAGTATTTGATGGGCTTGATCGTGCCATGTCTTTATTGGTCTTCTACGTTTTTTGCATCCGTCATCCATTGCATTGTAGATCCTTTTAGCCGATATTTTGCGGTCCATTCGCTCAACATGTCCAAACCAACGCAGCACCCCTTTCTCGATTCTGTCCATAAAGCATGTTTCAGCCTTACATAGTTTACGGATTTCGATATTTGTGCACCTATCATACATTGTTTTACCACACATTCACCCGAGAGATCACATATAGACAGCATTCTACCAATTTTCATTATTATTTTTCCAATTGGCACTAGAACTCCATTGAGAACTGCTAATTTTGCCTTCTGCGACAAACATTTATTTGCCAAGGTAGATTTTAGTGCACCGGTCACCCTGTTCCCGGCACTCACCCTCTTTTTAATATATTTCTCAGTATTTTCATCTCTAGTAAACATACTTCCCAGATCCACAAATTCTTCTACCTGATTGAGAATATCTCCATTCACACTGATCTCACATTTAATTATATTTTCATCCCTTTCAAAAACCATTACTTTCGATTTATAAACATCCATTAGCAAATCGCTTCTCTTGGTTACATTGTAGACTTTTATAAGAGTTTTGACAAGATGAACTTTCGTATTTTTGGTAATGCTACCCATTCTACTCATTGCGCATTTAGCCATAGCGATCAGCCTTTTTATTTATCTGTCACAACCCCAAATAGACAAAGTCATGAACTTTTTTAAGATGATTTAATAATTTGATGAAGTTTATTGGCTCTGTCGATCACCGTTAGTTTGGTCTTACTTGGTTGATACTCAAACTGATCGGGTATTTTGATACCCTCCTTCAAGTAAAATAGATCATAAATTAACAATTTACCAATTGCTACAAATTTGTTTAGAATAAAGCTAACTCTTCAAATAAGATTCTGTAGAATAGATTTGCTGATTGATTTTAGCCTTATAAACATCAAGAAGCCAAGTTCTCCGAACTTATAAATTATCTCGCAAGACTTAAGTTTTGTTTGTGAACTTTAGATAATTTTATCAGATAATTCACTTGAAATTTAGAAAATGATCAAAACACTTCTTAGAAAGTCTGTTTAACCCGTTAAGAAGGTATTTTGATTTTAAATTACAATTTGCAATAAATATTGCAAAACAAGAAAATAAAAAAATATTTAAACAATTATTAGTTATTTAATGAAAATTCTCTATTAAAATAAGAAGAAAATTATTATTTGTGATAAGAATAAAAAATGAGTGATAATTTAATCCACAAATTTGATCCTTTAATCCACGTATAAAATTAGTGTATTAAAGTACCTATCACTCGTCTTTTATTTCAATCAAAATTACAATAAACTTCCATCAAGAGTTTTTACTTACAAACTTGAATGTTTATTTATAAACTTGTTATTTATTTTTCACACAATTTACAATATTATTTTTCCGACTTTTGTAAGTAATGCGTTCATTCTAAGAAAAAAACACACAATAAATAGTATTTTTTATGGTGAAGATAAATTCTTGCGATTACTTATTTTCGGCCATTAGATTTAGTTTTCAATTACTATAGTATGTCCAATTATGCGCAGACCCTATTTTATTCTTTCGTATTTTATATTTGTACTAGCTTTTACCCGCGGCTTCGCTCGCGAGGTATAAGGGAGAAATGAGTTAATAAATTAGTTCAATAATTTTCCTGTTGATATTATTTATTTTTATTATAGGAAAATAAAACAAGTATCCGTTGGTCTGTTTTAATATGAATTAATTTTCCAAAACGAATTGATTTTCCACTGAGATTTTTTTTTTGAGGTAATGTCTTTTTTCTGAATAAAAAGTAGCTTTTGTATTTGTAAGCCATCTGGCTATTCCTATGCAATAAATCAAGTCAATTGGTTACTCCGTTGCGATGTGAATAAAACAAAAACAAACAAACACATTTTCACATTTATATTAGTGTGGATGACGGTATAATAATATTATGTATACGAGTGTATAAGTGTATCTATGTGTAATTGAATTAATATGCTTAAAGTCCCTACTTAATATGGATTTATCTAGCAGATCTGGAAATGAAAATAATGATTATTTGTGTCTTTCGTATTTTTTTGTATACGTATTAATAAATAAACAAAAAATAAAAAAATAAATAAAATGCCATTTTTTTGAAATAGCAAAGACAGTTTTTGAAATAGCAATGACCAGAAAGAATGTAAAAAAAGTTTTAAAATTGAATGAGAATTCATCTTTCAGATTTTTTTTATTCATCACTCCTAGGCTAGAACAGGCTGTCAAAATGTAAAAAAACAGATGAAATAATGATTTTTCTTTTCAAGGTTAGTAATTTTTAAATTCAGAAGTAAACTAAACGCAATGTACAAGAAAATTTTCTTCTAAATCTGAAATTAGAATATATCTGAAATAAGATTATACGATTACGGACAGTGCTCTTATAAATAAAAAATAATTTTACCGCTATTGCCGCCATATATTTCACAGTGATGTTTAATTGCGTGCAATTACCTGCTTAACGTCGTATATTTTTAGGTTTAAAATTATCGCACGAAACATTAGTCAATTGGTATCGCTTTTTAGACATAATCATAAGTTCCTGGACTGGCATCTAAAACGTTAGATTATTCACCTGACTTGTACAAAAAGCACTTTCTGATTTTTGTCCTGCAAACCTATGTCCAGTTTTCACAAAAAAAATGTGTAACTTACCATTTTTTGAAGATTATGATGCTTATAGTATAAGCCCAGCTCAAAATGCATAATTGAAGCGCCCGTTCACCGATTATTTGTTACCGAAGATGTAAGTTTATTTACATTTTTATAAGCTATCAGAGCTTTAACAAATATCAAAGTGCAGTAAATTGACAAGTTAACAATAAGATATTACAATGATAACAATACAAGTATTATGCAAACGAAAATAAATATTGCCCTTTAAGATAACGATGTTTTGAGTATGTCCAAATGGTGGCCACTTAAACCAGTCAATGACAGGTCATAAGCCCTGTAAATACCTGGACTTCCATATTCCATTTTCAAAAGTGTTTATCTCTCTGTTGCAACAAATTTAAACCTTTCGAGATGTTTTGTTCATTAGCTTTCTCTTCCTTAATCTCTCCTCTTTTCCTTCCTCAGAGGACATGTTTACATCTCCACTCAGTTTCCTTAAAGACATTTTTAATTTTTATAGATTCACTATTATTTTTTCTGTGTCCATGAGATAATTTTTTTTTTCATTAAAAACAGCTTTAATAAACAAAAAAGAATAAATTTTGGCTGATTTCCACCCATCTGATTTTAAAGATACTGCTTTGAGAAATGAGTCCGTCAAAGTGCATCTAATTTGTACTCAATTTGAAAAAAAAACAGTAGTTTAATTGTTTCTTAAATTGCGAAAAAAATCAATAGCCTTCATTGTACCCTTAACTCAAACGAGTTATTCCATGTTTGTCTAGTTTCCCTGTATGATAATAATTTCAAAGAGATACAATTTTATTATTGTACAATGTGTATTTATTTTGATAGTTTAAAAAAATTAAACAACTAGTTATAGCTTACATTATAATCAATAAGTATGAAAATAATGTATGACGAGTTATTAAATTTCCCACACTTCATCTGATTGAATTATGTAAGCAACTTTGTATGAGTTACCTCTCCGTTTCTAAAGTTCACACAGGGGTGGTGTGTACCAGTATTTGTTAGTTTCCTAAAGTATTATTTATAAGTAGGCATGTTATTGTCAATTATTTTCATCACAAAACGATTGTCTCTTTCATTTACTTTACATATAGATGTTTCATTATTCCAATTTTCTTTTTGATACTCTATACATATTTTTTCTTAGATGTAATTTTGTTTTTGTCTCTTTTATTGCCTGTTTGGGACTGGGTAAGATAGAGATTTCAGCCATGCCCCTGAAAATAAGAAAAAACAATAAAAACACAATAACACCAACAGCACCAACAGCTTAAGTAGGAACACAGTTTTTTACATTTTACATTTTCAAAACATTTATTTAAAATATTTTTACAATAATCAGAAGTTAAAACAGGTTCTCCCAGTCATAAAAAGATGCTCGTTCTATGGCGATTGATGTAAAACCCTATGTATAGAACACGAGCCTTAAAACTTTCGATTAGATAATTATCGATATAAATAATAAAATGTCGTACGGACTATTTTTACTTAAGTATATCATCAATATTTAAAATGGTAAATTAAATGAAAATGTTTATTCAAGTGAAAACGGTAAATGTGTTCCGAACTATTACAAAGAGTGATAATAACAGTTAAACGTAGGCTCTATCGAGTTATCAAGAAGTAATTAAATCGCTCGAGTTGATGGTGAGCGTGGCCGTATTAGTGTAATGTGGGAAGTGTAGTGGTTGCTGGTCGAGGGGTTGGGGCTCGGGGCTCGGGTTCGTGACCAGGGCAAATTGTTCTAGGGCCGTCTAGCCCCTGTGGGCTTACTGGGAACAGCACGCGAGGGCAGGGCCGCCTGCAGCGGAGGCACGAAAAAATAGTAATTTTGAGGATACAAAAAATACGGCTTAGTGAAATTTTTATAAGTTCACCACAAAAAGTTAATGTTAGCTAATTGTGATTTTGCCACAATTGAAAAAATAAGTTGTTTTGTCTTCCTTTTTCATGTAAACTTTTGAAACTTAATTTTATATAGTGCCAGTGGTCCCTATGTGGTATTTCTATATTCGAGTGGAATCTAAAATACAAATATGTGCGTGAGATAAAACGATAATCATGGAAAAAGCCTGTTCCGAATCAATGGTTACTCTCAGGTAACAATCTGGAAAAAGGAAATCAACTGGGGATTGCAGACCGACGAAGCAGTCGTTGTGTCCAGCTGAGTGCGTTTGTCTACCACGCTAGTAGATCCAGGTTCGATACCTGGCAAGGACAACGAAAAAATAAAAAGTGATTTTTCAGGACTGGCTGAAACACGAGAGCACTTCATGTATTTATTCATGATTGGTGCATCATTAGATGCAGCCATAGAAGTAATGATGTTATCTAATGTTTATTTTAAATGTCTGATTGTCGTTTAAAAGAAAGAGATAAAGGGTTGTCCCACCAGATTGAGGTTGTAATCTTAATTTTTTGTGTTTCGTAGTATTTAAAAATACTAATACGTTTTGTATATCCGAATTATGTTTCCAATGATCATGAGTTCATTGTACTATATGACATTTCTTAAGCATCCAGATGTTTACTAACTGAGATGAATATATTCTCATTATCACTATGGCAGCATCATCTGCATGGCATGTGATGTTAATGACCTTATCTCTCTTAGTACATTCCCACCTTTTTTTTTTCTTCTTAAAAGCGTTTTTTCTGTATGTATTTATTTCGCTTGTGTAAGAAAAGGTTTTTAGGCATATATATTGTTGTGCTATATTTAGTTATAAAGGTGCGAAACTTGCTTTGTTTCTTTGGTGTTCTCAATATGTGTTATTTTCTAAATGCTAAAATTATTTATGTCCCGAATTGAGTTGTTGTAACTCCTGGGAATGTAATTCAACGTATTATACTTGTAAAATACTTTGTGTTATATGATTTATAAATAAATAAAAAATAAATAAAAATAATATATTTCATTAAAAATATGGCTTAATATCAACAAATTTAAATAAATGTCACTTTTTATAAATTTTGAAGGAGAGCAAATTCAAAGTTTGATGGGCTCTGGAAATTCAGAATTTTAGTTTACTAGCTTAATTCTAGTGTCAGTAGATACATTGAAAATTTGTTTCTCCAGGATTATTTAGTGATCATGTTTACACAAAATGCTTTAAAATATCATTTTTTCCTGACTTCCAAACATATTATGTTTTGCCATCTTAAACAAAAACGCCGAATCAAGATATGCTTGTCTTACCATATTTAGCCATTTTTCAACGGAAATGACATACCATCTTAATGAAAAAAGTAATGATTGACAAAACGAGATATGTTCGACATATCATATTTTGCCATCTAAAACAAGATGGGATATCATAAATTGTTAATCATAACTCCATTTCTAAAGATGGTACATATAAAATTTAAAAAAATAAAATAGGATAAGATAAATGAACTAAACTTTATTATATGTAGTATTTATTCTTTTAGTTCTTGTAAACAAAAAATTGGAAAACTCAAAATACTGTTTATAGAGTGAAAATAAAAAATGCTGAAAGCTGTGGATGATTATTTTTATAGATTTATTGGTTGTTTAAAGTATTTAAACAATATTGTGCACATCTTTTGGGTTGGATTTTTAATCAATGTATTTTTTTAAATTTATTTATGCTTTATTGAGTTAATTAATAACATCTTAAGAACGACTAAAAACTTTAAATAACATTACTACACATATTTGACTACATATTTTTATCGATTGTTGCGCGGATTGGTCGATAATCCTGAGATTATGATGAGCATTGGTTTAAATAACCTAAGACAGCGTCAGCATGAATGTTTCATATTTCGATATACAGGACCAACCTGTCAATGGTAATGCCAGTTAAAAAGGCTACCACTATGCTGAACAACATCGCTCTGGATGTTGATCTGTTCTATGTATACGAAGGGGTTTTCCAGAGCAGGATTCTCCCACTTCTTTGACAAGTCTTTTTCATGTATTTTTTTCTTTTTATGATACGTAAATTTGAATTTAAGTAACATTGTTTATTTATTTATACAAATTTTTTATTTATAATAATTGCCACATTATATTTTATTTGTTGCTTTACTGTGAGGAATCCAATTTCGTTGTGCATCTTTTCTGCAAAAAAATACATATTTCTTTCAAGTCCTCATCGCTTTATTTTAAATAATGTCTGTTGAAGAAAGAATAATGTAAAATGATGTTTTCAGCAAATAAAGAATTCACTACTGATGAAGAGCATTTATCAAAATGTCAAGTTTTGCAAATTGTGGGTAAGATCGTGTCTTCATAACATGGTCCAATTACGAATTCCACAGATGACTGTATCTTTCATACTTCAACTGGTTGTGCCACATCTACTATTTTTATTGTGTATTGCACACTATGTAAGTTACTGTGTTATATTTATTGCAACTTACTGACCCCTAGCAAAAATTTTGGAATTACCCTAGTGTGGGTTTTTAAAATTATTTTAATTTTTTTATATATATATTTGGACCCCTGTATTTAGTAGCCTTACGTGCTAAGATACTCGGAAAAAAATCGTTTTTGTTTGTCTTGGAAATGGGATGTTCGATCACTGATTTTGGTTTATTACCTTTATGAGTCCAATCACCATTGTTGTAAAGTCCAAGAACAATGGCGCGTGATAACTTCTTTTGACGACAGTGTGGATATCTGTTAAGGATATTCCATCTCTCTTGCATTCTGATTCAAGATAATGGCGTTGTTAACTAAAAAATGGGCACTGAGATAACAGATGTTTGATACTCTGTAAAAAAATATCATCGCATGGACAATAGTCATCATTCCTTCATTTAAACCTATATAGGTAACTTCTTATAGCTCCGTGTCCGATAAAAATTTGGGTCGTTTCGAAAGTACTTTGGTGACGACGACGAAAGTTTGCTGAATCAGTCAGCGTTGGGAAAAATATTTTAGTGATTTTACCTGTAGAAAAAGCGTGGTAATGATCCTCCCAACGCTGCTGCGTGGTTTCTTTTATACAGCGTTTAGCAAAGCTATGTGGAAATTCTGAGAAGAGTGTCATTTTTTTACAAGTTGCGGCTCTTGCTCGTTCATCTGCTCTCTCATTTCCTACGATACCAGCATGTCCTCTTATTCAGCATATTTGAATAATCATCCCTCTGGTTTTTAAATACTTAATTTTACTATAAAAATCTACAATTAACGGATTGACCGACCGAGTATCAGTTATAGCTTGATCGCCCGAACGAAAATCTGATAATATTTTTGCAATAACCCACCTCTCTGGTGGTTTTTTTAATAACCATTCAAGAGCTTCTCGTATTGCGAGTTGTTCAGACTGAAAAACGGAGCAGGAATTGTCTAGTTCAAATTTTCTACCATCCTACTGTAGGTGCAATATTTTTCTTTTTCTCTCCGGCTCAATAAGAACTAAACTGTCAACAAATGTACATGTGATTCGATATTTCCAGCGAGATCACTAATAATTTATTTTAGCTATCAATAAGGCATGTCAATCCACTGTGTCGTGTTATCGTGTGAATTTATAATAAAGAAACCGACAAGTGTCGACCTGACCACATGATCTGATAGAGCCTACCGCGAGAGAGAAGTTCAAATATTAAAGTTGGAAGAAACCCAGTACAAGGTAGATAATTGCGTTAATTTGTATTGAAGTTCGGTGGTAAAGTAAATAAAGATGACGCATAGCAACGCCCGATTCCGCGAACCAGCAAACTACGCTAAATGTAAGCATCCATCCGCTATTTGGCGAGTGGTTGCGATCAATATCCATCTTCGTTGATAGTAAATTAAATCGCGTAAATAAACATATGTTCTAGAAAACACTGATTTATTTTTTAGATATTTCTCCAGCCGGTCCGTGAAGAAGGAAACTATTATGGTGCTATTGAAACGCAAGTTTTAGCATGAACTAAGGAAATTACTGAGAAAAGCGGTCGACTACCTCGACTCAGATAACATCTAGAAAATACATACTTCTACTTACTTTCCACCAGCAATTTACTACCCACATCCACTGTACCTACTGGGCATGCTACTTCTTAGAATTCGTCATGATCTCGACATTTGTACGTATTGGTTTATGGTTAACTTAATTAGTAACGTACTTAAGAGTTCAGAAGTAGTATTAACCCTTTGCTGCCTGAGCATACAATTTTTTCTCAGAGTAAAATAACTCCTTTATCTCTTATAAGAGAATGCATTTCGGGGGTTAAGGGTCATAAGGGCGAAACTACAAAAACACAGTTTTGAGATAAATGATAAAACAGTTTTCAAAGTATAATACTGTCTTTTAAGGATAGCAAATAAAGAAAATAAAAAATACAGTTAATAGAGCATAAAATGTTTTAGAGACAAAAATATGAAACTACGCTTTCGTCTATATGACCCTAACTTGCGCTTACATTAGTAAATTAACAAAATGATGTAAAAGGTGTTTTATTCTTCTGACTTTAAACAAAACGCTTCATTTGTAGTTTCACACAAATTTATCTAGGTAACTACTTATCGGATGAGTTTCATCTTTTTGTCACTAACAGGATATTTTGTTTGGATATCAGATTAGTACTTAACACAAAACAGCATTTTTTGTAGTTTCGCCCTTATGGCCCTAAGCCCCCGATTTGATGTAATTAATTCCTCTCGAGATATATTTAGACATTCTGGAGTAATTTCAGACATTTTGGAGTAATTTAATTTTTAAAATGACTCCTGGGGATCAGTTTTACGTAGAGCTGTAAATGTGTTTGGTTATGTAAAATTACTACTCTTTTACAAACCTCAATACTATAATTATGATAGCAAGCTTTTTTATAAAATGTATATTTGAATCACTCATTTTGTAGCTATTCATTATTTTAAAATAAATGTAACACTGTTATAAAAAACAAATAACAATAAAAATAGGTGGTTAAAAACGAAGTTCGTATAAATATATTTTAAAGTTCTTTATAAAAAAAAAATGTGGTTTGGTTACGATGTGCGTTTTTCATTTACTTTTCTATATAAATCGAATTGGAAAATAACAAATTTTCACATTGCGATTCCATGACGGTACAAATTTGTACCACTTAAAAACAGATTTAAAAAAAATAATGTATACTTATTTTCAAGCTATAAATAACATATAAAAATAAAAAATTCAAAAATTGAATAAATCTATATTCAGGGATCAAAAGGTTAATTAAAAATATTTTAAGAATGTTAAAATGTTTGTAGGCAAAGGTGGATCTTACTTCCTATGGAGTTATAAATATTGAATTTTATCGCAACAGAGAGGAAAAACATTTTTAAGAAGATAATGGATGTCTAGGTATCTACAGAGCTTATGACCTGAAATTGGCTGGTTTAGTGGCCACTTTGCCCAATGTGTAACATTTACCATTTTGTCAACGTCTAAAAATGATTATTTCTTCATTTTATTTATTCATTTGACTGAATTATTTTATCTTCTAGGCAAGGCCTGAAAACTGTATTAGATTAAAAAAGTTATATTAGACCAGTTTGTTTAATCAACAATATTTTGAGTTTGTTCAAATATCTGTACACAATGACTTGATTTAACCTTCTAAGGTGACGCATGTTAATATTTATAACTCTCTAGGGGGTGAAATCCTCTCTTCGTCTACAAAGATTTGAACAGGACACTCAAAATATTATTTAATGTACAAACTGTTTTATTAAAAAAACATTCAATTTATAGACTAGCTGGATTAGATATTAATATTAATAAGTACCGTCAAAACACGTTGAAAGTTTTTTAAAAGTTGACCCGTCAAGCCTCTATTTTTAAAGGCTTGTCAGCAGGGGAGAAAGAGAGAAAATGTTAGGAAGTAATAAAAAATACATCACAATACGCAGACTAATTGAGAAAAAAAATTTTTTTTTGTTTTTTTTTTCTTGCAAACGGCCACATTATTTTATTTTTTCGTAAATTATTTGTAAATGGGAAAACGAAAGAACATATTACGGTGTTTAAAACAAGATTTGATGTTCCTTTGTGGGAGGTTCCAGTGCATTAGATGCATATTTTGTTAGTTATGTGTACCCTTTAGACTTTAGAGGCTTCATATAGTAGTGAAATTAGTAAATCACTAAAAAAAATAATGTATTTTATTGTAGTACGCAGCTACAATAGTATAAGATGGATGCTTTACACGTCTGTTGTTCAAGAAAATTATTTCAATCAAGGCTCTAAAGTCTTTTAAAGCTCTCAAATGATGGCGTTTTCACCTGCATGCGCACGAATTAGTTTGAAAAATCCATATATTATATAGGCCATGTGTGCTTTGGCAAAAGTCAACGATTAAAAAGCTTATTTACCCCTTCGGTCATACAAACGTGTGTCGGAGAGGTTTCAACATAAGCGTGTAGCTAGGCATAATAAGGGTGGTTCTTTTGCTTTGTACTATGTTCCTCACATCAAAAGAAAAGCCCCGAGCTCTTTGTTAATTGTACCTTCATTAGATTGCGTTGGAATTTCAGAAACATTTTGTTTTCGAAAATTAAGTTTATTATGGCAATGTGTAATTTAAAATAAAAAATACAAAGATACTTTGATGACTTTATCTTTAGAATCGTAATTCCCCTTGCTTATTAAATGACACAAAATATTTCATAAACAGAAACGTATTCTTCGTCCGCTCAGACACATATAAAGTCCAGACACTATTGAGATAAAATATTTACTTAAACATATGTTTTTACAATAGATTATTTCATAATCTCTACACTGGCATCTAAAGCGTAAGTCTGATAAATGATCATCATTTATTTATGTAACAAAAATGATCAGGATACGCTGCGATTGAATGATGAAATATTTCTAATTTATTGGAAATATGAATTTTAAACATAGGCAAAATAAATATAAATATAAAGTGGCCACTTAAACCAGCCAATGATAGGTCATAAGATCTGTTAATGCCTAGATTTCCATATTTACTTCCCTGCTTGCTCTCCATCCCTGTGGTAATTTGTTGATATAAAGCACTGTTTCAACATTATGGTTAACGAAATAAAGAAAGTTATCCGAAGGGAAGCTTTTGTAGACTGTAGGTATCATAGTTACTAACGGACATGTGACTAGCAGGCTGCTCGCTTATTCCTGGAAGATGGTGCAGATATGTGCAGTTACCGAGGGACGGTGCGTATTGTTCCAATGACTTGATGTCCTTTTTGTCTGAATTGTTTAGTTTGAAGATATGTACGCAACATTCCCGCTCAATTATTTTTTTAACGTTGAAATTAGACAAATTAATGCGTGAGTGAGAGTGATATAGGGATTAATTTATCATTTTGAATGTGATTATAAGGAAGATATTTAATATTTTATTATGTATTTAACAAAAAAAACATAAGTTTATTCTCGGTAGCACTGTTGTAAGATAAAATAGGTGTTCCAGATTTGGGTAATTTTGAGTCACAAATTAATACATTACTAAACGGTTTTGATGGATTCATATACTTTTCCATGATTTAAAAGTAACTGGCTCATTGTTGTGCTTTAGCACATTTTAGTTTCATACTCTAAAATACTCAAAGAGTGATGTATTCTCTGTGAAAACAGTTTAATCTGTTTTGTTTTCGCTACCTCAGCAGAGTGTTAATAATGAGTTTATTTGCGATAGTGAAGAAGGATAAGTAAATAATTGATTTGTTAATGGATTTAGAACTTTAAGGTCAATTGCCGTTCCACCCACGCACGATAAAATACAAAATACAAAATAATAATGGCTATCTATTTTAACCAGAAAGTCGTTTTTAGAGGCTGGATAACTTGATCCTTGGCCGTTATGTATACATTTTTTTCATCAAAAATAACATTTTCAGGCGTTGCCTAGTATGTTGGTGAAATAATTCAATTAGATGAATCTCACCCGAATAAATAAAGGTTTCAGCTCTTTGACTTTACAAACGTCAACAGATGAAAGAATTGAAGGAATATAGATGTTCAAATATGGACAGAATGGTGAATTTTACACAGTGTGTAAAGTGGCCACTTAAACCAGCTATTGACATGTCATAAGCTCTGTAGATGCCTAGACTTCTATATTACCTTCTCTTAAATGTTCTTCATCTCTGTTGTAATATGTTAATATAAACAGCTCCCCAGGGAGTTGAATCCAGTCCTTGTCTACAAAAATTTGGACAAACTCAAAATATTGCTGATTAATCTTATCAATTATACTTTACTCAGATTTACACTCTCGCTGATTTCATCATTCGTAACCCTATCATACATTGATTTCCCACACATTCGTCTAAGAAATCGCATTTTAACCGCGTTCACTCGGTTTTCATTCTTCCTCTGCCAGTTCCATGTTTCACTTCCATACATAAGTGTTGCGACTAAAACTCCGTTGTGCACTACCAGTTTAGCTTTGATTGACATATTTTTATTAGCAATTACTGTGCTTAGTGCTCCGTTCATTTCGTTGCCCGCATTCACACTCCTTTTAACATCTTTTTCCACTCTTCCATCTCTAGAAAACATGCTTCCCAGATACACAAATTCTTCTTCTTGTTCTAGATATTTGATAGTTGATGACATCTAACTATTGAAGCTAGATTGCTTATCGTCTTGCAGCTACAAAGTGCATGGACGAGGGAAATTCTAGCAACTTAAAATTATCAATAAATTTACAAAAATAAACATTGAGTATAATAGAAAAATCGTAAAGTGTTCATGCTAAAAAATAAACAATAAAAAATCTAAACATACAATTAACCGTTTCAACACTATAGATAACAGGAATGGTATCTTTGTTTAGTTTTTTTTATAATTTACTTTTTGTGCTGTTACATATTCACTTAATTGCCGTACTTACTAGTTCTTTGCTCAATGTATTATATTGCGTTTCTTAAAATGATTTCTTATTATTAACTTTTTAAAATCATTCTTATGTTGTTGAAATTCCATTTGTCGATGCGTTTTGAAGCTGCAAGACTTTTTGTGATGTTAGCTTTCATATTATTTTTATCATATTATGTAACTGTTATCAACTATCAAATATATAAATTTAGTAAATGGGGTCTAGAATTTCAACCGTCCATGCGCTCAGTAGCTGCAAGACTTGTTGTAATCTAAATTCTTACGGATCTGAGCTTGGAGGGGGAGATTTAGGAAAATGTAAGCTCTCGCTTTCTACACAGTAACCAGGCTCTTCATATACCTGGGCTTGGAGGGTGAGAACTATTGACGGTGACCCGTCATAATAGATCTTCACGGGTCGCAGTGACGTCAAGAGCTTGCATAGCACTGAGCCCTACCACAAAGAATAATATTAACGCCGGTTACATCTCAGGAACGGGAGGTTAATAATGTCAAAGTCGTTAAATTAATCAAAATACATATCAATAAAGCTTTAAGTTTCCTAATAGTTATTGCAGTAAGTTGTTTTGAGAAAATAGATTCAGGAGAAGAAAGTGTAACTGCGCAGAGTTATGTACTGAAAACTCGCGTCACTAAAAGTATTGACAGATTCTTTGATGAGAAAATGTTCCATAACGAAAATAAAAATAAACTCGATTGCTTTTGATGTAATTGCTCAGTTTTCCTCAAAGGAGCAAGTTTGCCGAAGTTCCGCGCGTGTTACGATAACTTTTCCGATTGCGACATCCAAAGGAAAATGTTTTCGGGAATTCTGTCCAATTACAGGCGTAACCTGGCGATAACCAAAATATACGACACAATAAACGATACCAAATTATATCCAGAGAAAGCTATGAAAAAATCTCGCCGAGAGTTACGGTAATCGGAACTAAAAGAGCTCAGCTTGTACATGACTTTGCAAGAAAAAGTTGTCGAGATACGAAGTTTGACTGGAAAAATATTGCAACCTTTAAGTGATTCTTCGCGAATTCCAGTTTACGGTTGAAAGCTTGATTTATAACGCCATTTTTCTTTTTTATCCAAATATCAATCTTCGGTACCTTTTTATACATAATTTAAATATTACGTACTTTTAAAGGGATAATTAGACTGTTATATAAAACGAAAATTCAGGCAAAGCAAAACACTGCCCTCATAAGCAAAAAGGCAGTTATTTGTGAAAGTCATATTTTGCGATATGACAACTTGGAATATAAATGTACTATATGCAAATTATTAAAATCTGTAAATAATCATAACTAAAAATGCTGTTTATAAAATGTTTCTAAGCATAAAACCAGTTAGTCTCATATCTGAACAATGTTTATGGTTATGAATTTCCAGATACAGTATTATTGCCTAAAAAAAAAAATATATGTCATACCGTTTCTCTTACTGAAATAATTTTTTAACTGCTTTTTGCTTCAAATAAAATTGTTCGAAATTTCTTGTAAAAAATTACCTAATATTTAAACTCATTTTGTGATTTTTGTCGAAAAGCCGCTTTTTTGCTTTTGAGGGCAAAATAAATGTCGTTCTAATAATAATATATTGCTTCTTTACACTTGTGTGAGAAATATTGCAACGACTTGTTGGTAGAGGATCGATAAAAAATGAAAATTAAGCGTTAGTGTTTTAGTCGTGTTGTTACCACCTTTATGTAGGCACCTAGTTGGTGGCCTAATTTTGTGATGTACAAAGTTATGTGGGTGCACAGAATGAGAGCAAGTAAAACAGGGTACTTACGTTTTACACAAAGATTTATTCACGAAACTAAACTACTGAAGCTAACACATTGAAAGAAGGATTCTAATAACTATATTAGGCAAAATAAAATGAAGTTGGTAAATCTAAATTGGCGGTAATTTTGTGCCTCGAAGACGCGTGCGGTGAGGTCGGAATCCGGTAGTTTTTTTCCTCATGGGTTTGGCCCGTTCGTACGCTCTACGTCGGCGTTCGGCAATGTTCGGCTCGTGCCGTCGTTGTCGACCCGCCACACAGCCCCCTTCCAAGTTTTGAAATCTGTTTTTCAAAACTGACGCTGTATCACCCTCCTGCCGCTACGCGTTGTGTATGCCGGTTGTTCTGTTGGTGTTTCCGTTTCTGCTGGACTGGCTCGTTCTTCCGCTGTCTGGAACGCCGGCTTGCACCTGTCCAGCGAAACCTTTTTATGTTCGCCATCCACGTCCAGTGTTACCGTCTTTTCCGCCCTGGTGATGACCTTGTAGGGCCCCTTGTAGTTCGGCATCAGGGGTTTGTACACTCTGTCGTCCCTCAGAAACAAGTGTGTGGCTCTCTTTAGTTCCGGGTGGATGAAAACGTTACCTTTATTGTGGTGCTCGACTGGCCTTGGTTTGACGTTTTGCATGAAATTTACCAGTTGCCTAGTGTAGGAGTCCGGGTCAATGTAGTCGTTCGTCTGCTCCAGGATGTCTGCTGGTAACTTTAGTTTGCACCCATACAGCATCTCTGCTACTGAGTGCTCTGCATTCGTGCGCAGTGTGGCCCTCAGTCCGAGTAGTATGGTGCTGATCGATTTTGTCCACGGAACAGGGTGGTGAGCTTTAATGGCCGTCTTCAGCGTTCTATGAAATCGCTCGATCATGCCATTACTTTGTGGATGGTAAGGCGTCGTGTTGGAGTGTGCTATGCCTGATCTGGAACAAAACAAGTTAAAGTCCGTAGACATGAATTGCCTACCCTGATCAGTTATAATTTTCTCCGGTACGCCGTATCTCGCAATCCAGTTGTCCCAGATGGCTCTGATGATTGTGTGGGTCTGGATATCTGCGATAGGGATTACTTCCGCCCATCGAGTGTATCGGTCGATACATGTGAGGCAGTACCTCAGTCCCTCTGATGGTGGAAAAGGTCCGATGAGGTCGACATGGACCACGCAGAATTTCTGTCTCGGCATGTCGATCTTGATGATCGGTGTCCTCGTGTGTTTGTTGACTTTGCTCTTCTGACAGGGTATGCAGGCCTTCGTCCAAGCTGCGCAGTCTGCTTTCATATTTTTCCAGACGCCTCTTTGACTGATGGTCTTGGTCGTGGCGTCGGCTCCTGCATGGTTGAGGTTATGCACTTGGTTGAAGAAAGATCTCTGTAGCGTTTTTGGGATGTACGGTCGCATGTTGCCTTTGTTGAGATCGAAGACGATTTCTTGTCCCTGCATGTTGGTTTTGATCAGGTTCAGAGCAGTGTTCTTGTCGTCCAAGAGTGCGAGTAGTTCGTTGTCCTGCCTTTGTTCTTTATGGATCTTTTCGAACGATATGTTTGCCTCTTGTTCGATCATGTCGATTCTTGATAAGGTATCGGCGACGACGTTGTCTTCTCCTTTTATGTATTTGATGTCCGTGCTGAACTGTGAGATGTAGTCTAGATATCTGAGTTGTCTGGGGCTTTCTTTGTCGTGACTTTTCCTTCTAAACACGAATTGTAGTGGTTTATGGTCCGTGTATATACAGAATTCTCTGCCCTCCAGATAATGTTGAAAGTACCTTACAGTCTCAAAAATGGCTAGTAGTTCCCTGTCGTACGTACTATATGAACACTGAGCCTTGTTCAACTTTTTTGAGAAGAAACTTATCGGTTTGTAGTTGATGCCGTCTGTGGTTTGTTGTAGCACGCCTCCGATTGCGTAATCTGAGGCGTCTGTCCACACTGACATCTTGCTGCTTTCCTCTGGGTAGCTAAGCTTAGTGGCGTTGATCAGCGAGTTCTTGACCTCTTCGAAATCGTGTGTAGTGACTTCGTTCCACTCTACTTTTCTGTTGTCATTCTTTTTTGCTCCCTTGAGGTAATCGTGTAGTCGTATCAATTTGTGTGCTGCTCGTGGTATGAATCTTCGGTAGAAGTTTCCCATGGCCAAGAATCTTCTCAACTGCTTAATGGTTTCTGGCTTGTTGAGGTTCGTGATGGCTTCCACTTTTGTTGGCGAGGGTCCGATGCCTTCAGCCGAAATTTCATAACCAAGAAATAACAGTGTTTTCTTGGCAAACTCGCATTTAGATGGGTTTACCACCATTCCATGGTCTTGAAGTCGCTGGAACAAAGCTTTTAAGTGTTCCACATGTGTTTCTTCGTCTGGTGAAGCGATCAATATATCGTCGATATATGCGTGTACTCCTTCTAGACCTCTTGTGACTTCGTTGATGTGACGTTGGAATGTTTGTGCAGCGCATGATAGTCCGAATGGCATTCTTACAAATTCAAATAACCCGAATGGTGTGGTTATAGCTGTCTTTTTAATGTCAGTTTCATTAATTGGAATTTGGTGATATGCTCGTTGTAAGTCAATTTTGGAAAAAATTTTACAGTTAAATAAGTCATTGCATATATCGTGGATATGTGGCAAGGAATAACGATCAGGTACCGTCTGTGCGTTTAAGCTACGGTAATCGCCACAAGGGCGATAAGTACCATCGCTCTTCTTCACCATATGCAATGGAGAGGCCCACTCACTCTTGGAGGGTCTACAAATACCTTGAGCCACCATGTGATCGAACTCTTGCTTCGCCTGCCTCAGTAGTTCTGGGGACAGCCGACGAGTCTTACACATAACGGGTTTGCCACGGGTATCTATATGGTGGATTGTGTTGTGTTTATCCAGCCCTGCGTATGGTTTATTGATATCTACTAGTTGTGGATACTTCAATATGAGTGAGTGGTAAATGTTGGTTTTGTCTGTTAATGATATGGAACATGTTATGTTGTTGTTTGTGGAGATGTCAAATGCTCTGATTATCTTGCCGTTTGTATTGTCTACTAACCGTTTGTTCCTAACATCTACTAACAGGTGGAAGTTGTGGAGAAAATCTGCTCCTATAATAGGGCGTGTCGTATCCGCTATTATAAACTTCCATGTAAACATTTGTTTACATCCCAGATTCAGTGTTACCGTGGTAACTCCGAAATTCTGGATCGTAGTCCCGTTCGCTGCATAGAGAATTAGCTTAGACTTTTCTCCATGGCGTTTGTGTAAAGATCTAGGAATTAATGATATTTCCGATCCGGAGTCAACGAGGTATGACACACCGGTATCACGATCTTTAACAAAGAGACGTGTTGTGTTGGTTGAATCAGCCGCCTCCGCTATGATTCGACCATCTAGTTTTTTGAAGCTAGATGCGGTTTAAATTCACATGGTGTGACGCATTTCTTAGCTTGATCGCCAAATTTTGTGTGGAAGTAACAAAGAATAGTTTTCTTGTTATTTCCGTTGGCCCTATAGCTTGTTTTGTTGAAATTGTTGTTGTATTTGTTGTTATTGAAATTGTTACTGCTGTTACTTGTTGTGTGTTTGAATCTATTGTTATTGTTGTTGTGACTATGCTGTTTGTTGATTGTGTGAAATAAACTCTCTACCTTATGGGTTAGAGCTTGTACGGACTGTTCTAAACTACAAATGTTATTTTTATTGTTGGTACCTACTACCGCTACATTATCCTGTGTGTACACCTGTATTAGGCGATCTGCTATCGTCGCTTGCCTATCCCAGTCATCTTCGCTTATGGCTAAATGCGCTTGGATCGTCTTGGGCAGTTGTTGTATCCACAAGTATTGCAACGTCGTTTCGTCTATTTGTAAACCTATTGCTAGCGTCCGCATCTCTCTAAGTAGGCTGGATGGGTTTCGATCCCCAAGCTGTAAGGAAGAAAACAGTTTTTCTCTCCTTCTGTCCTGTGGACAGCCCATGCGTTGGATTATAGCTTCCTTCAGCCTCGTATATTTTGCTCGGTTCGGTTCCATGAGTAAAATATCTGAAACTTGTTCTATGTGCGTTTGTTCAAGTTTTGACACTAAGTGACTATAACGTGCGTCTTCTGAAACTATGTTTGCCAACTCGAATTGTGCTTCTATCTGTTTAAACCAAAGTTCGATGTTGTTCACCCATAGCTGTGGTAGTTTAACGCTAATCCTATCCGTGTGGAACATGTTGTTTGCTGTGTTGATATTTGTCAAGTCAGTGTTGTCCTTGTTAGCCATA